>NW_019384984.1:282200-340494 GCF_000671375.1 Centruroides sculpturatus | reverse complement strand
TATATATTTTTTTTTTTTGTTTAAATTTACAAATTTTCATTTTTCACGAATTGTAACTAATAAAATAAATAATTAAATATTACAAGGTTTTAATTATAAATTAGTATAATTGCTAGATAATAGCTATTTAAGAGATATGTTAAATTGTTAATGTATTTACACAAGTGCTAATGATAAAATAATAAAATATATCACTTATACTAATTGAGTTTTATTGTAAATTTTAACATTTACACAATAAAAATTTCATTTTTTTAATGCTGATTTTGTTAAATATAATTCATATATAATCGAGTTAATTCATTTAATGTTGGGTGCTCTTTCTAATGTTAATTTTCTTTAATACAAGTGAAAATACTTTTGCTTACTTTTCCTACTTTAACATAGAATCAGTTTCTTTCATTCTTTACAAATTATCGTGTGCTTTATCTGCTTGAGAAAGTTCTGAATAATTTTCTTAAGTGAAATTACATGAAATTACTTCATAAGAAAGAAAAGTAGAAGTGTTAAATTGTGCGGAAAAGGGTATTATAAAGTTAATATTCTTTGAAAATAATAGAATAGACATTGTCAAGAATATCAAATAATTTATTTTGATTTTTTTTAGATTTGTGATAAATATAAAATTTAAACATTTTGATCTATGTCAGTCAAATTGTTAGGAAAATTTTTAAGCAAGTTATATCATCCCGAAGATATCGATAGAAGTTGTTAGAAAATTGACTAGAAGAAAAATCTTGGATATTATATGAAGAAATGATGAGATCGGTTTGTGAAAAATATAGTGGAATAAATAACTGATTCGAAGCAACATTAGATTTATATACTAGAATTTACTAGTAAAAAGGAATGACTCCGAAGATCGCATTGCTTTTATAATATATACTTTATTTACGGTATATATATATACAGTATACAGAAAGAGGGTTACGCATTGGTGAAGTATTTTACCATGGTCCTCTTTTAAAAAAGTGAACAGCAATTTTTGGACTTTCTATATAACAACTCTCAGCAATGGAAACATTTATTCTGAAATGTGAAATAAGTTTTCATTATTTTAATTAATGATTTTCATTTAAGATTAAATTTTGATAAATTTTCGCTGTTAAAGAATCTTTTAATCATTGAGAAATATTAAATTATATAGCAGAAATTTAAAAAATAAATATGCATATGAGTTAATATTAAGCAATTGTTTGATTAGTATTTATAAACATATTTAAATTCCGTATAGAATTCTCTGTAATGTAAACAAGATCTCAATTAAAATTTGTTTTAATAATATTTGCTTTAGATATAGAACTTATAAAAATATATTTACATTAAATTATTAAATATATTTTAATTAATTTTTCGTAAATTTAAGCTCTAAATCTACGATCAGAAACAATTGAATTTTAAATTTTTTTTTACCATATTTCACATTCATCATACTGTTTAACGACTATTTTTTCGAAGAAAATACACAAAAATATTTTAATTTATAGCTAAATATATCCAAAGTAATTTTTAATATATTCTAAAAGGTTTTTATTTTATTATTTTTTTTTATTACAAAAATAAATTTTTATATTTATAAATCAAAGTATTGACTACAAAAATCTTAATCGAACTTCTCATCCGATCAATTATTATAATAAATATATTTAAAATGAATTAAATTTTACCTATTTAATTCTGAAATCAAATGATTTATTGGAATTAAAAATATATATTTTCTAAAATTTTTTCTATCGTTACAACGATTTTTGAGAAATTATAAAAAATTTAATGAAATATTAATAGATAAAAAATTCTTTTTTATCTATGAAAACTTCATTAATAATAACTATTTAAATATTTTATTATGAAATTTATTACTCAGAATAGATTTTTTTTATGTAAGGACTTTAATATTATTTTATTTATATCGTCACTTAATTGATGAGTGCACTAAGTAATGCTAGAATGCACAATAGAACCAATATACATTAATAATTCATTAATCTTGTATTAGTAGCTCACTAATCTCGTTTAATAATTGCTAGAAATAAAATAAAATAAAATAAAAACATTTTACAAAACAAAACTTTAAAAATATATTAACGATATCAAGCAAAAAATCCTCATTAATTATTATATATTCATTAGATAACAAACTTCATTAATTAAATACTAGTTTTAAAATTAAAATCGTTATCAGTAAATGTAAATTATATTTAATTTATATACGTAAATATTTTTAAAAAAATTTTTAATATATTAATTTAATATTGAAAGATTTTGACAGTTATACAGTAATAATAATTTGATTTATTATTCGCATCTGAATTTCAACTTTCATTAATTAAAATGGATTTAAATCATCACAATAATCAGATTTATCAACAGAAAATAATTACAATAACAGGCATTTATAATATATCTGGGTAGAAATATTAATTTGCTTTGCAGGTAGTCGACTTGTTAATGATAAAGTCGGAGAAAATGTAATCAATAATTAGTATCATATACATATACACATACATACATATGTAATTTTGTTTTGTTTAAAGTGTTATGTAGCGTCATTTTTCATCTTTATTTTAATCGATAGACCATTAAAAGAATGAAGAAAGGTGACCTAACATATATCATTACATCTGTTTTGCTATTTTTGTCTCCTTCAATACATTGCGGCTTTGACACAAAACGGTAAAAAAACAAAAAGAAAAGAAATATCAATGAATGATTTTTCGTTCATGTCGAATGTTGCCTAATTGGTTTGTTCTGTTATCATTGATAACTTTGGCTTGAGTAAACTTAATTAGTAGAGTTGATACAGTAAAAGTGACGTCGGACATTCTCATCAATTCTCTCTTATCATTCTCTCACATTGTTCTTTTGTAACATGCGACTGTGCCTAAACGTATATCCATAAATGCTACGAATTTCGTATATAATACGCAATAAAGTTAATAATAATTTTATTACTCCAACTTTGTATGAGTTTTCCAGCAAACTACATATTAAATTAAATAATCTTGCACTTAATTTATTTTAATATTTCTCGTGTTTATTTCCGTACGTTTTAATTAAAATATTTACTTATAATTCTGAAAGTGTGATATTTTTGCAGAATCATTAAATTGTTTATTTACTTTAAAAAAAAAGTAATTTTTAGGCTGCAATTTTTAAAAAATTGTACACTTATAAATTTCCATTGTTGTCTGTCGGTCTGTATAGCTGTCTGTCCTTCCTTAAGCAATATTAGTAGATAAAAGTCAAGGCCAGATATTAAGTGTTTAGAGACAGGAGGCACTGATTAACTATTCAGAAACTACCGGGCTAGACCGGAAGTCACGTGATTCAATTCAAAAATTTTTCTATGAATGGAGTTACATAGATAACAGCCATGACTCTGTTGTTATTAGATAAAGTATGATTTACAGGAGCAAGGCACTTGTAATTTGAAATGGAGAACATATATTTTAAATTAAATTAAATTAGGAATATAATTAAAAATTACAGTCTCCAAAAATAACTTTTGTTCGTAAAAATTTGAATATTTATCTAAAATATTAAGCTCTAATTTAATAAAATATTCTTATATATATAAAGAGAAAAATGACATAAGAATTGCCTAACGATTAAAGCGAATAGCATTTGTTTATGAGTTCCGTACAGCTTATTAAATAGAATAAATATAATTTATTTAATAGAAAATTAATCTTTCAAATGTTTTCTAAGCAAAAAAATTGATAAATTCAATTTAATATTCATCAAATGTTTATAAACTTTTATATTTTAATGCATTATCATTCTGTATGTTCAAAAGAGGACAATTGTACAGTACATTTTCCTAATGGATATAAAGTTTATGTATATATCTAGTCGCCTATTTATCTTAATTGCGTGTTTAGGTTCTCAAATCCGAGTATTGTTGATTTATTTTGCGTGAGGATATAAATATATAGTCTATCCATTAATTTTGTTACAATGTTTAAAATCAAATTATAAATATATATATATANNTATATATTTTTTTTTTTTGTTTAAATTTACAAATTTTCATTTTTCACGAATTGTAACTAATAAAATAAATAATTAAATATTACAAGGTTTTAATTATAAATTAGTATAATTGCTAGATAATAGCTATTTAAGAGATATGTTAAATTGTTAATGTATTTACACAAGTGCTAATGATAAAATAATAAAATATATCACTTATACTAATTGAGTTTTATTGTAAATTTTAACATTTACACAATAAAAATTTCATTTTTTTAATGCTGATTTTGTTAAATATAATTCATATATAATCGAGTTAATTCATTTAATGTTGGGTGCTCTTTCTAATGTTAATTTTCTTTAATAAAAGTGAAAATACTTTTGCTTACTTTTCCTACTTTAACATAGAATCAGTTTCTTTCATTCTTTACAAATTATCGTGTGCTTTATCTGCTTGAGAAAGTTCTGAATAATTTTCTTAAGTGAAATTACATGAAATTACTTCATAAGAAAGAAAAGTAGAAGTGTTAAATTGTGCGGAAAATAAACTTTATTTTATAATTTATTTTTATAAAGTTAAAAACATACTTAGTATAATATCAAAATAATAATTTCTTTAATTTATATATATATAGGATAAACTTAATACATATATACATAATTACACGAATAAATAAATGAATAATTATGTTAAACAAATATTTACATTATTAAAAACATTATTTTAATTTGGATAATTTTCATTTAAAAATTAAAAAGTGCAAATTCCTAAAAGTAGATACTAAATTGTACAAGTGTATTCACATAATTATTAGAAGCAACATTAAAAATACATTTAAAAAAACCTTGACTGTTTTTTAGAGTTTCTTAATCATCTCTAAAATATATTAAATGTTTTAAAATTATCTCATTGTGGCTACATTTTTCATTGTAAGATCTCCAAATATCTGATTATCACTCTAGAACTTCTAAGTGCATCAACAATAAAACTCATTAGTGTACTCCTTTTATACATAAATTTATCCAAAAAAATAATTGCTTTAATATAATATGCTATAAAATAAATAAAAAATGAAAGTAAATTTAAGTGTTATGACATATTTGAACTATAAATAATTCGATAAAATATTTAAATATAAAAGAATAAAAAATCAAAATCCTACCAAATTTATCATATTCGTCCTGTTATTTGTAAATATTTGAAGATAAATTTTTAACGGAATATATTTTACAATGGTTGTATAATTTATTTTGATTTGAATTGTGCTAGAAGTAGCAATACAATTATGACTTCTGGCAATTTTCTATTAGATGTTGTTAAAATTGCGATAAAATGGTTTATGATATATCTGTGACGTTTTCAAATATAAGAATAAAAATACAAATATATTTGGTAAAAATAATAAATTATTAATATTATTTTACAGTATAATAGCTGAAAAAAATTAACTTTTGTGTATTATATAATTAGACAAGATAAGGAGAAATAATAATTCCTACTTTTTATTAATTAATGTTAAAAAAGTAATAAAAATAATAGTTATGACGATTAAATAACATTTCTTTTTAATAATTCAAGAAGAGAATTTTCGAGGAATTTTATTTTATATAGCTATCATTTATTCGGATTATATGGTTTTATACTGTAAAAAATATGCAAAAAATGATTTAAAAACCTTATCAAATCTTCGCATTTGCATATTTTACAATGAGATATAGAATTATTGACACAAGAATCATCTTAAGTTATAATTAGAGATTGTTTTAAGTTTTTGGCAAGGATATACACTTACTTGTCGATACGTGACTTTGGTTCAGTACTCCAATTTAATGCTACCAGGTATCATAGACCTTATACAGTACAATATTACGTTATATAAAAGACTACGTATGATTTAAACAACCACTAACTATAATTATAACAAACTATTTACTTACATAATTAAAACTTATTAATTATAATGACAATTTAATTATTTTACAACAATTTAATTTCATAAAAAAATACATAATATACATTAAAACAGAAATTAAGCGTATTATAAATAAGAATTTTCACCTTTTTAAATTAAATATGAAAACTAAAAATAATTCTATTTACTTATACATTATATTAAGCAATATTTAGCAAAATATTAAATTAAAAAAAATAAACAGGATATCAATATATTATATTAATTAAGTATATACTTAAGTATTTTTAAGAGAATTTTAATAAAATAGAAAATGATAGATTAATGCCAAAATTTATTTAAAAATTAATATCTTGCTTCAAATAAGTTTATTAAAATTTTCTACATTATCATGAACTTTCAATTAAATATTGAAAATTAAGAATAAATAAAGAACAAGAACACATTTTGGTATCTTGTTAAAGCTGGGAGTTGGTAGATTGCTTGTACAAAGCCTTTTCAATTAACCTGCAGGATATCTTCTAATATTATATTATGTAGTTGATTAATGTATTTTAAATCTAAGCACAGTTTTCTATAAAGAATTCGAGAATTTATAACATGTTTGTCTATTATTTAAAATGATTTATAACTTAAAACAACAATTTTCTAAAACATTTTAAGTAAGTAAACTTTAATTATTATGCAGATGTGATTCATTTTAAAAATTATTTTAATAATTATAACAAAATAATATATGCGTAAATGTTTTCTAAGCAAAAAAATTGATAAATTCAATTTAATATTCATCAAATGTTTATAAACTTTTATATTTTAATGCATTATCATTCTGTATGTTCAAAAGAGGACAATTGTACAGTACATTTTCCTAATGGATATAAAGTTTATGTATATATCTAGTCGCCTATTTATCTTAATTGCGTGTTTAGGTTCTCAAATCCGAGTATTGTTGATTTATTTTGCGTGAGGATATAAATATATAGTCTATCCATTAATTTTGTTACAATGTTTAAAATCAAATTATAAATATNGATATAATGTAAACAAGATTAAAACTTAAAAAAAACTTATCAAATGGTATCATGCAAAGTAATATATCAAAATTAATTATTGTATAAGAAAAAATAATCATTTCTTATAACAAAGTCTGATAGTTAACTGATGAATGATTTATGTTACAATAGAAAATTGAATCATTTTTTTAAATATTTTCCTTAAAACATTCATTAACAAGATCAGTTAAGCTAGATTAATTAGTATTTTAAAAAAATGTTTATCAAAATAGAATTATGATAAGAAAATCTCTTATTTATTATTAAACTTTTAAGAGAACATTTATTATTATAACTTGATACCGTATTTTTTAAGTTAATATAACTTTAAACTATTTAACATAATTAAAATATAATCGTAATTGCATATAAAAGAGAAAAAGAATAATTAAACTGAGAAGTTGAGATGATCCCCCTTTTTATTATTTGCACAGGGTACTGTTTCAAAGTATCTTTATCAGATTCTTTATTAAGTTTGTCATCGGTTGTAGGTGTATTTGTCTCCCTTTTCCCCTTTACCGCTGAGCATTTTTTGATACCTCCTTGTGCATTTTGTGTAGTTTTCTATATATATTTATAAATCTAAAATTAACATTTTAATTAATAATTTTTTTTTGAAATTTTGATATTTAAATACATTCCTTTGGTGTAAAATAAGAAGGACAGTTCCATTATTCATAAAGTTGAAAGAGAGATTTGATGGTGCCGTGACAGCTTACCAGTTTAAAAAATGTCAGCGATACAAAAGTCAAAACTGAAGGAGTTAATAAATAATTTTAAAAGTTGACAATAATTTTGAGATGTGAACTATGTGATGTTACTATAAATTTTGATGGAAAACATATTTTTATATGGCTTAAGTGGCGCATTAAATATGCGTATTTTCAATAGGGAAAGAATGAATAAAGAAAAAAAAAGGAACAGATTTTAATTTTAGCATCATTAAATTCTGTAAAAAATGATGCAAGAAAGAAGAATGAATTTTCAGTGAATTGACTACACTTTAATACGGTCAGCGATTGCTCTTAACAAGGTAAATCATCCAGCATTCAAAAACTTTGTAGAAAAGTATAGAAAGCACTCAATTCTTGATCAAAGCACTGTAAGGAAAAGTTATGTGCAGCCTGCATATGAAGCAAGTTTCAAAAAATACAGGAAATAGTAGTAAACAGTCGACTTTTCTTTTATTTTCGATGAAACAATAGTGTGGTATAAAGGTAGTGCTGAACATTCTCATTGATTCGTTAACAGGGTAGTCATTACAACTCGTGCTGTTAAGAGTTTACAAATTACAAAAGAAAAATTACAAAACTGTTATGCAAGTTTTCATTGATGCATGTGCTAAATTGTGGAACTCTGCCATTCCGCATGAAAATGTTTAGTTACTTGTAATGGATCCAGGCACCATACACGCTAACAGCATGCTCAAATATAATGTTGATGTAACTAAATCTGAGTTACTTGTTTTTCCCATTATCTTAACTATGAAGTAATTATAGCAAAATTTTCATGGGCCACGATTTCATTTTGAAAATGAAAAAGGCTTTGATTAAACGTTCCGAAAATATACTGCACATCTACATAAAAAGATAACTAATTTTCCACTCTCAAAATATCCTGCAATAACTCATTCAGGGGAGCATTCATTGATAAACAAGACGAAAAGTCTTCAGCTGATATAATGAAACTCAAGAGTCTATTGAAAGAAAAAGTCGTGTTAAAGGAACTCTACACTGTTCTTTCATACCGTACAAGTCTCTGTGAAGTTTAGTTTCTAAGCTTGAGGAAAGCGATCTGTCTACAGAGAAGCAGTGGGAGTTGTTGACACACCACAAAATCCAGTTGGGTGTGGATTTGTTTTAGAGAAAGTGGAATACTTCCTGAGCAAAAATCCGGATATTTAAAATATAATTCCTGAGTCTCTTCATTCACAAAACCTGGAGTTTTTAATGAAAACCAAATACTCTCCTCTTACATCTGTTGATATTGAGAGATCATTTTTGAAGTTCAAAGATTTACTTTCCTCACTCCATCAGCGGCTCCATCATGAAGAATATAGAAGGAGAGTGTGTTTGCAAGTGCAATGCTCTTCTGTTTGTAAACTATGATTCTGATGAATCGAATTTCGAAAGTGACTGATTTAAATTTTCTATTATTTTTGTCGTGTTTTACGTGTTATATATATACCTTTATGTGCAATTATGGATTTTAGGAGCACTTATAACACTTTTTTCGAGAAAATTTATCACTTTTAAACTCTTTTTTTAAAGGAAATCTGCACCTCAACTTTCGAAATTTAGTACTAATGATTACTAAAATTACAGAAGACGAAATAGTTTGTAAGTAAAAATTATTAAGATACAGTTTATTATTATAGTACAGTCATATCTCATATATATAAAAAATATTTATGCTTAAGAGTAAGAGTGGATAGGCTAGCAGGGATTTTAATTTGGGGCCCTTTATGTCTACTGTGTCAGGAGCTCTGCGATACAGAAGGGCCTCCGACACAGAAGAGTCTTAAAAGGTTAGTATTTTATATTAAAAAAATGTCATATAAAAATATATATTAAAATTTCTTTTAATAAGTGATAAAAAAGGTCTATTTTTCTTTGATTTTGTTGATTTAACTCGCATATTTTTCTGGCTTTGGAGAGGGATATGGTTCTATTTCAACTTTCTCAGTTTATGTCTAATAAAAGATTATTAAAATCTATAAAATTCTTTATAATATAATATATAATATATATNGAAACTAGTAATTTTACTGTTCCGATTCTGCATAAATGCCTCCTGCAATATCAACAGCAATTTAAGCAATTGTTATGCATTTTATGTCACCAATATTTAATTTTTAAGATCAATAAAATGTCCTATGGAAACCATTTTTTTTCCTGTGCCCTATCGTGTGTTTTCTTCGCGTTATTTTTGAAATATGAAACGTTTAATCTTCTTAAGTGTTGGAAAAAAACTATATATTTACAGCCCAGTATAACTTTTGTGTTGGTTATACGTTGTAATTGATTACGAGGTGACAACGTTAGTATTAATGACGTGAACATTTTGATTTATTGTTCGGTTCTAAAAATACTTTTTATATGTTGAAGTCCTGTAACAATGACTTAGTAGGTAGCATCACCTATGCAAACTTTCTTGAAAATATATTTAATAATAAATTAAATGGCTTTAGAATAATCTATGTTCCTCTTATACTGTTTAATTTTAATACATTCGAGAGAATTTAAATGTGCAAAAGTTTTTTAACTTTATATAATAAAATTAGCAATTTTAATAGCTAAAAACTCAAAACATTTTACAAAAAAAGTTGTAAACATTTTAAAATTTGACTTAAAAACAAGTAAAAGAATTAGATTTAAGTTAATTTCTTTATCTACATCCAGGAAACATCAAAATCTTCAAGCCATGTCCATTATCTTAGCTATACAAAGGCAATTTTAGTGAGTCAGAAGGCATCAAAACGGTCGAATCAAACTTTATTATTACGTCCTTACCGAAATCGTTTCGGCATGATACAAAGAACCAAAATGTTCAAAGACGGAACCATCATTTTATTTATATCAAGAAATATTTTAACTTGCGAGATACCAAAATGTGCAAACAGAAGAATTATTTTGTCGATATAATAATAATAAAAAGAAATTTATAGCTACAGTTTATATTTATATATAATATTATAAATATATATATATACTTATATTAATTACTTTTATTGATATTTTGAATGTATTCCTTAATATAATTAATCAAATTATAATTTAAAAATTTGATTCTGAATAATAAATTAGCAACGAGTTTGGTTTATTTTAAGAAAATATAATAATTAAAACAGATGAGAGTATATAAATTAAATAATATGTTTGTTTAGTTAAGAGATAAATAAAATTATATTTATTAACTTATATCAGTAACAATTAGTGTAATTTAAATTCACTGTTGAGTCGAAGTCAATTTTGAAAATTTACAAATACACAAATGAATTAAACAAAAGATTTAACGTATTTTAGAAAATAGGAACAAATTTAATGAATTATATAGAATTAAGTAGTAAATATGTTATTGATTTTTTTCTAGAAGGTCAGTTTAATTATAAAGAGAAGAAAAATTAAGTATAGAACTATTGAATGTACATATTATGTACGTTTAATAATTATTGTATTCAATTGTAACAATGTAATTTACTATGCACAGTAGATAATTATTGAATTACGTAGCATAAAAGTGTGGTAGCGTGTAGAAGACTTTGGCTTTGGCAAAAGATGAGATATAAAAATTGAAGCGGATAGCACAATATCCGTAGCTCAAACTGACAGGGATATTGACGGCAAGTTACTCCGAAGGGACAATACATTACAAGTCGAACGAACAACGACAACCAACGTATCGACTGAGAGGGAAAACTTTCTATAGAGAAAGGTCAGCCAGTGCGTATTTTCTTTATTCGCACATCATATGACTTTTCCATCATAGAGGAAAAGAAAATAAAAAAGAACATCCCAATGTAAGTCATATATCTACGTACCGTCAATCGCATTGTTATTGCATCTGATGAAATTATTCTTTCTTCTTTCAATACTTTGAAAAATATGACAATCAAAAACTTTCATATAAAGATAAAGGTGGTTATATATAAATCCAATCTCTTTCTTCGAAGTTTACACTTTATTCTTCGGATGGAGAGAAGTCTTTCCACCATTCTAACAGATAACTGTAGGTTATAATAGTGTAGTAATGTCTCCCGTTTGTAGTATAGCTTTATCCGTTAGGCACTCTTTGAGATGGTGGAAATGTTGACAACGTCTGGCACTACGTTCTACTTAATCTGGCTAATGTCTTCTCTCAGAGGAGATGGAGCATATTAGATAAACAAGGAGTGTAAAACTCGTTAAAATAGTGTGATTAAAACTAAAGAATTTCATAAAGTTTTCCATTTCCAAATTTAAATTCGAATTTTCTTAAAGATATTAATGAATTGATATGAGTTATTACGATAATTAGTAATGGTATCTTATTAATTAAGTTTTATTTTCTGACAATTCGATAAATTCATCTTGTCTAATTGATTAGTAGAGTGGAAATGAGAGATATAATGCTATTTAATGATCAACAAATGAACAAGGAAAGGTCTTTCATTTCTCTTATCGTTTGCAAATTGCTTCTCCAAATACCACTGGGCATAGATGATATTAATTTGAAAACTCCAGTTGTAATGTAAAATATTGATCTTAAATGGATATCCCAATCGTTAAATATCACAAAGCGTGCATTAATATAAAATTTTATGTTTGTAAGATCTGTAGAATTTTACAAATATCACAGACAAAATGGTAAAATTTTCTGATCACATAACTTGAAATCACTGTAAATCTCTAATGCTTTTCTTAATATAAACTTTAAAATTTTTNTACATCCAGGAAACATCAAAATCTTCAAGCCATGTCCATTATCTTAGCTATACAAAGGCAATTTTAGTGAGTCAGAAGGCATCAAAACGGTCGAATCAAACTTTATTATTACGTCCTTACCGAAATCGTTTCGGCATGATACAAAGAACCAAAATGTTCAAAGACGGAACCATCATTTTATTTATATCAAGAAATATTTTAACTTGCGAGATACCAAAATGTGCAAACAGAAGAATTATTTTGTCGATATAATAATAATAAAAAGAAATTTATAGCTACAGTTTATATTTATATATAATATTATAAATATATATATATACGTACTCGAAACAATTTTTCTCATAACATATATTTATTGCAATATCTTCCATTGAAATATCGGTTTAAAAGAGTCTCGAAGATGTATTTTTTTGTTTTATAAAGTTTTTTTTTCTTTCATTTCCAATCCTTAATGTTCGAATATTTGCATGCATATACGATTTTGGTTGTATTACAAAATTTTCTCTTACAGTTTTAATGTGTTTATTAAAGTAGATGCTTTACTGTTGTAAATATAAGAGAGCTTTTCCGATATTCTAAATGTGTTTTTAATTACATCATTAAAAGTCTACCACTTTTTTCTTATCCTCTTCTTCTTTTTTTTAAAGAAATTTTTCAAGAAAATTCATTCCAATATTTAACACGTCAGCAAAGAAATATAGCAGCTGATAACATTTCCAAATGAATTGATCCATCCAGTAACAAACAATAAGATTTAAATCGAATCTAAGAATTTTGAAATTTAGTTTCTACTTAATGACTTTTATATATATATGGTAGTGAAATATTTTTCTAGTTAAAGAGGAAAAAATAAATTTTTTTTACATTATTTTTTTATTTATTTGTTTATTTCTCTTGACTTCATTTATTCGTAAAAAGTAAAATTTTTTTATGATCAGAATTTTGAGAAATGTATTGAATTGGTTAACAAAATGAATACTCTGCTAAGATGGAGATGGATAGAGAAATGATACTCAGATTGCACTTCTAGAAAATTTGTTCTTAAATAAAAGATACGGTCTTCCTATTTCTATTTGTCAATTCCTTTTTTTTTTTTTTTTTGTTATTTTTATTTCCTCTTTGTCTAACTTCCTTTCCCATTCACAAAACTACTACTGAAATTTTCTTTTAAATACTGAAAATTTAATTAAAAATAAAAACAATTAATTTAACTATTTTTGAATTTTTCCCCCTAATAATTTCCTTTTTAAAATATAAATAATTTGTTAATGCTTTATTTAAAACGCATATCTCACTATAACGTCTCCTAAATACTGAGTAAAGCGTTAGTGGTTACCTGTAAATAAATCTACAGTATGCAGAATTACTGAGTGTACGATTTTACATTGTGAAAGGGGTTGTTGTCATAAGAATCGTGTGACTCAAATTTGAAATTGTGTAGGCATAGTTACTATAAATAACCCGTATTGTCTGAGCAACTTCAGTGTAACGTCACACTCGATTTAGTGCCAATTTTAGAAAACAAACGATAGCGCTAAATGGAAATTTGACTGTATTTTTTTTTTAAATTGTTTTGAAAGATTATTGTAAGCTGATCATTGTGATTTATTGTTAACTATTTGAAATAAATCTTTAACTAACAGACACGCCTGTTATGACTTAACTGTCAACAGACTTCGTGTCCAGTTACAAGAGTATTTCTTCACACTAGAATATTTTTCCTTTCTGGTTACAAAATATTTATTTATTTTTATCAGTTGATTGGTAAGAAATGTGATATTTAAATAAATATGAAAACTTTATCAAAAGAATTCTTTAATAAAAATAGCCATTTTCTCTTACTATTTAATCTTATTTTTATCATTAAAAATATTTATCATTTAAAACATTAAAAATAATTTATATTTTAAAATAAAATTTAATCAATTATTTAAAAATTTATAACCTAGAATGTATTCTTAACGGCTATAATTTATTAAAATCCATATTTAAAGAGAACATTTATAATTTGAAGTCCGTTTAGTTGACATTATTCGACATTAAAATAGTAACAACGTCGGATTTTAAGTAATTAATAAGCTAAGAAACATCATTAATGATAAATTATAAAATATCTTTATTACTACTATTAAATTTTACTTTATTATTTTGTATAATGTTTAAATCTATTCTAATTTTGATATTAATAAATGCATTATTTCATAATAAAACTATTTTAATGATGTTAAATGAAAGTTATACTGTACAACTTTTGACAATATTTTCACGTTCTTATGCTAGAAATATAGGATATTTCCAATTCGAGAAACCATTCGAAAGTTTTTATGTATTAAAATCTGTTATAGTTTTATGGCTTTAATAATATTTTATCCTCTTTGCACTTGGGAAAATTTTACAGCTTTTAATATTAATTTTGTCAACGTAGCGTACCAAAATAATTCATTCTGCATTGCTGATATTGTGTTTGAAACTAGTAAATTTACTGTTCCGATTCTGCATAAATGCCTCCTGCAATATCAACAGCAATTTAAGCAATTGTTATGCATTTTATGTCACCAATATTTAATTTTTAAGATCAATAAAATGTCCTATGGAAACCATTTTTTTTCCTGTGCCCTATCGTGTGTTTTCTTCGCGTTATTTTTGAAATATGAAACGTTTAATCTTCTTAAGTGTTGGAAAAAAACTATATATTTACAGCCCAGTATAACTTTTGTGTTGGTTATACGTTGTAATTGATTACGAGGTGACAACGTTAGTATTAATGACGTGAACATTTTGATTTATTGTTCGGTTCTAAAAATACTTTTTATATGTTGAAGTCCTGTAACAATGACTTAGTAGGTAGCATCACCTATGCAAACTTTCTTGAAAATATATTTAATAATAAATTAAATGGCTTTAGAATAATCTATGTTCCTCTTATACTGTTTAATTTTAATACATTCGAGAGAATTTAAATGTGCAAAAGTTTTTTAACTTTATATAATAAAATTAGCAATTTTAATAGCTAAAAACTCAAAACATTTTACAAAAAAAGTTGTAAACATTTTAAAATTTGACTTAAAAACAAGTAAAAGAATTAGATTTAAGTTAATTTCTTTATCTACATCCAGGAAACATCAAAATCTTCAAGCCATGTCCATTATCTTAGCTATACAAAGGCAATTTTAGTGAGTCAGAAGGCATCAAAACGGTCGAATCAAACTTTATTATTACGTCCTTACCGAAATCGTTTCGGCATGATACAAAGAACCAAAATGTTCAAAGACGGAACCATCATTTTATTTATATCAAGAAATATTTTAACTTGCGAGATACCAAAATGTGCAAACAGAAGAATTATTTTGTCGATATAATAATAATAAAAAGAAATTTATAGCTACAGTTTATATTTATATATAATATTATAAATATATATATATACGTACTCGAAACAATTTTTCTCATAACATATATTTATTGCAATATCTTCCATTGAAATATCGGTTTAAAAGAGTCTCGAAGATGTATTTTTTTGTTTTATAAAGTTTTTTTTTCTTTCATTTCCAATCCTTAATGTTCGAATATTTGCATGCATATACGATTTTGGTTGTATTACAAAATTTTCTCTTACAGTTTTAATGTGTTTATTAAAGTAGATGCTTTACTGTTGTAAATATAAGAGAGCTTTTCCGATATTCTAAATGTGTTTTTAATTACATCATTAAAAGTCTACCACTTTTTTCTTATCCTCTTCTTCTTTTTTTTAAAGAAATTTTTCAAGAAAATTCATTCCAATATTTAACACGTCAGCAAAGAAATATAGCAGCTGATAACATTTCCAAATGAATTGATCCATCCAGTAACAAACAATAAGATTTAAATCGAATCTAAGAATTTTGAAATTTAGTTTCTACTTAATGACTTTTATATATATATATAAAATCGGTTTTTTTATGTGATTAAAAATCTGATGTATTTAATTAATTTTATTTTAAGTAGATTAATTTTAATAGATATTTTATTAAATAAAATTAACTAGCTTAGTTAATATTGTACGTTATAAACAATAGTTTCTGGCATGTTGTAGAACAGAGGCATTTTGTGATTCCAAAGTGGCTTTCATTAATATGGAATCGATAATACTCGTGTGGCACATTACGTAAACCTTTATGCAAAAGTGAAATTTTAACGAAAATTAAAACAATATAAGAGATTTATATATTTTATCTTCACAGTAATTTTTATCTCGACCGGATAAAAGCTATTATTAATATTCTAAAATGACAAAAGTGTAGTATCAAATTATCAGTAAATAGATAAAACACTTCCCAAAAGGATAGAATAACTTGAAATTTGAAATTTTAATAAATTTTATAAGAAACTTATATTAAATTACCTCTGTTTAAGGATATTTAATGGTATGATTGTGCAATGTCAGATTGTTATTTGGTACATTGAACATGTCGCAAACGGGCACGGTCTTCTCAGGTGATAATAAATGCGATCAACAACCTACGCTATCAATTGTACTAAGTACACCTACAACTACAATTAGCCTATTTAACACACTGGTTGGCCCGTTAATTCCGTTAATTTGGACTAAATCCATTATCGCTCACTACATACGCGTTTTCAGTACTTTAATGCTCAGCTGCAATAATTCACTAATGCAGAGATCCACTTACCGTTTACTTTATGAAAGGAAAACTTTATCGTTGTAATTTTCATCGCGTATTGTGTTTAAAATTTAAAATAAAATATATATAAATTTATGTATAAAATGTTGTTTTTTTAGGAGAATACTTTAAATATATTCGATCAAATGTTTATTTTTGTAGAAAAGATCATTATCCTTTAGAATATATTATTTATGAAATGTATTCATATNACAATTTGTTTGGGTAAGGACTCTTGTACGAATCTCTACTTATCCCTAGTGTATACGGGTGATTGAATTTCAGTGTTAGAAAACTCACATAGCAGCAAGGCCATTTAAATAGTCATAGCTAGAGATTGCTTTTGGTGAAAAAGCTCAATCTTGTAAATTGAAATACTTTTCATTTTAAATATGGCATTATTAGCAGAAAATGTTTCTTTTAACTAAATTTATTACAAAATATCTTCTCTTAATGAAAACACTAGACGAATACAGAACGATATAAGAAACTAACATAAATTTCACATTACCATAGAAATTGTTATTATATTAAAATATCTATACATATAAATTACATTAATGATAGAAAATATAAAGTGTTATAATTGTTATAACATTTACATTTAGTGATTTATATTAAATATTTGCGATTTGTATGATTTTTTCAAAATTGCTCAATTGTTTCTTTGAGTATAAGTAATGAGATCACTATCTTAAATACAATTTTATATATTTAATTGAATTATATTTATTATTTGATTATGATATTGATAGAAAAATTAAATTAAAAATATTAGGCATACATTAGCAGATAATCTGAATAAATATTGTAGATGATAAACACTAAAGGAAAGGTTAACTGCGAACCCATCTGTTAACTTGCATTAGAATAAGCATTGGCTCTGATCCAAAGAGTTTTATTTTCTCGTTTTAAACTAAAGTTTAATACGAAAACTTTAGTTTAAATAATTATTGAGATATGTTTATAGTGTCTTTAATTATTTTCCTATATTTAATTTCTCATATTAATATTTTATATCCATCCGTTTTTAATTTTTCATCGAGTTACAAATTTGTAGTACACTTAGTGTAAACGTATTCAGTTGAAATATCTTAGTTCCAGTCAATTTCTTCTATCAGAGAATGAAAGGGCTAAAGCTGGATAGCCTATCCTAGTATGGACATTGAACAACACTGTACAATACGACAATACAGACATAGTTCACCGGACACGAGCCAGCCGTTGCTGAAATAAGGACGTAGATTATATTGGACGATCAATATATGGGAAGAGTAGATTTCTTTAGTAGTGATCCATATAATAGGTAGCTGGGGAAGAAGAAGGCGAGTTTAGATTCTTGCCACGCTTCTTAACTTCTTGCATTCTCTTGCTAGGAATCTGAATTGCTTTTTACCTCACTTTTCTCATTTTCTGCTTAGAAAATAGTCTCGCTGTTATAAAATTGGAATTGTTTATGTGTATTAATCACTTATACCTCTTGAAAAATTTATCTAAAAATTAAAATTTTTATAATATCATCTCATATTTTCTTTTTTAAAACAATTTTTATAAGAAAAAATAATAATTAAATTAGTTTATATATTAAACAGTTGCCCAAAATTATATTATTATATATATACATTCGTTTTTCATGTTGATTTATAATTTCATTATAAAAATTTTGATTTAAAAAGAAACGAAAAATATTTTATAAAAATTCAATTTCTTTATCGAAAAAAATGAATTTTAGTAAGAAAACATTTTATTCGGAAAAAAATAAAGTTAAAAGATGGAAACAATTATTTTTAAAATAAACTCAGAAATTTATTATAATTAACTAAAACTGTGTAAAATATGTTAAATTAATTTTAAAATATGCTTTTTAATATATTTCATCAATTATAGAATTATAAAAGATTTATTTTATACTTTAAAAATACAATATATATATATTTAATTTTATTGTATTTAACATAATTTTATGGTTTGTATACTTCAGAAAGAGTAANGTTTTATATGAATTCCGTGTTGTACGAGTCACTTAGATTTTACAAATACGTGTGCCGGGCTGTGAACGGCTCACGTATTTGTAAAATCTAAGTGACTCGTACAACATGGAATTCATATAACACGGAATTATCTAGTGTTATAGGGGGATCTACTGTATACATTTTACAGTGTTACAAATCCAATTTTATACGTATATTTTAAGTGTATTTTATTTTTACACATATATTTTTAAATTTATACTTAAAAGAAAACAAAAATATGTATATTTTTTACTTCAAAATTTTATAAACATTTACTTATAAGAAAATTATTTAGTAAAAAAAAATTTTTTTTTTCAAATTAATAAATGAATAAACAGGAGATAAGAAAAATACAGATATGCAATTGCTTTTGTTTTCTTTCTTATCATTACAAATTAATATTTTTCTGATTTTCACCTTCAGGATATTTTGATATGATAAGAAGTTAGTTTTTCTGATGTAAAAATTCAAGTATTTTTTTTACTTGAATTAAAAAAAAAGTTATGTAAGCAGAGATAAAATTTTAAAATGTTCAATGTTGCAAAAAACGAGGCATATTTAAAGAAAACAATAAACAAACAGTATTGCCTGGCAGAGAATGGAGGAAAAAAATACATAAGATGCCAAATGCCAATGTTTTTGTCTAGTATTACACACACAAAAAAATCTTCTTTCTAAAGATAAAAATTTAATAATGTTGAAGCATTGAAGCTAAGAAATAATTTCTTTTTATATATACATAATAGAAAAATTCTATGGTTTAAATGATAGAAAAAAAAGGAAATAACAATTTTTTAAGCATTCCATATTTAATCTCATAAAATTAAAGACGTAAAATATTATTTTTAAAATGTTTTAATGTAATTTGAATATGCAAATTCCATAAAAATCATAATGGAGAATAATTATATTTGTTTTTTTTTAATTTTAAAGTTTAATCTCTATAATTCCCTCTTACGATTTTTTATCTGACTGGCATCATCCTTGTTTACCATTTAAATTATATACTTTTTACAGATAAACTAATTAATTTTTTTATTATAAATCGTTTAATTTTAAATATTTTATAAATAATATCATTTCGTTATAATTAACAACTAGTTAAATTATTAATGAGTTATTATTTAAATTACTAAAATAACTCATTAAATTATTATATCAGTTTGCATATAAAATATAGGTATATTAGATAATTTGTTTATTATAAATCCTAAATTTATAATTATTATTATTATTATATTACTCAGAAATTAATAATTACATCTAATTGTATATAATCCCATATGAACGATCTTTCCTCATTTTTATGAGTTATTCTTATAACGATAAAACCTTTATAATAAGTAGATTATTATTTTTAATGAACTCAATCTTTGAAGATTATAAATTCCTAATTTTTTTTATTACAAGGGATTTTTATATTTATCAAAGAACTGCTCTTTAATACTTACTTCCTTATACAAAATTAAATCATTATGTGATGATTATCTTGTTATAAACTGTAAATTTTGCTTCTGTATAATCCTGCAAGAGAAGGATTTATTTCTGTCTCTCCTTTTAATTTTTTTTCTCGAGTTTTTAATGATAATCACGCTGATTAGCTTAAAAATTCTTTATATATATATATGATATAATAGCTCATTAACATTATAAAACAACGTTATGGTTAATGAGATAAGTTTTCAAATTGAGATAAATAAATTTAAAGCATATATTCTGTTGAAATTTTGCTTTAGTTCGTTTGGAAAACTACGTAAGTTCATTTATAGTTTTGGTATAATGCCAGTAAACTCGAATTGACTACAAAAATATCTGTCTCTTTGGTCCAAACGTAAGATATCCTCAAAGGGAAAGGTCTTCTTCCTCCTCCTTTGCTCTGATAGTTGAATTAAATAATTATCTAAGGAAGGAAAACTTAACGAACGATCGGTTTTTCTTAGTATAACAAACTTTTTTTGCCGAAAATCTTCTGTATAAGATGTATAACTATTGGAAACATTAATAACTTCAATGTATTGACTTCATATAATAAAAAGAACTGAATATCTTTTTTTCCTGTCCTTCATTATAACAGAATAATGGTATTTTTTAACAAGAATGTTCAACTTTCTTTTCATGATTATGATATTTTTATAATCGTAAAATAAATCTTATCCTTTTTCTGTCTAGCTTAATGGTACGTTTAATGGTTTTTAAGTTCAATCTCGATCAAACATTTAATATCTATCTATAAGTCTCTAAGAGTAAAGATGTATTTTAAAGACGGATATTAAAGTTGCTAAATCTTCCATTCAAAATTGAAGCGCAATCTTGAACATGTTGCAGTTTCAAGAATGTAAAATATCTAAACTTGAGAGGAATTCCTGAATTTTATTATTACGATTAACATAAATTAATGAGTTAATTCTAAAATGCATTCCTTAAAATATGGATATAAAAGTAATTTTATTAATTTTTTCCCCCTTAATGGATAGTCGCTTATTCAATGGAGCGTAAAAATTGATGATTTAACTGAATAGTGTAGTCTACTATTTATATACTTTTTTAATAAAATATTTTATATTTAAACTAGTTAAAATAATATAAATTATAATATTATTTTAATTTATATTAATTATCCAAGAATAATCTGCCGAAACAAGTATAGAAGCAATGTAATATCCCTTTTTAAAAGTTTTATTTAAAAATAAATAATTTAAATATAAGCTTATAAATAACTTTTTTATATAAATATATATACTGTATATACATAAACAGGTTTTTATGCATAGATACATCGCATACATATGCATACATCACGTGCAGTATGAATCTATTCCATGTTATATCTAAAACAAACTTATTATAAATTAATTTCGTAAAAAAATATTATATTATATTTAAAATAGAATCTGTTGTTTATAATTTATCATTTATTTTATAATTTTATCGACTGATGCTTCTTGTACTCATTATTATTACTGTATAATTCAGCACTTACCGGCAGATCTTTAATGGATTCTAAATCTTTTCTCATAATCGAATTCACAACATTTTACGTTTATGAACAACTCTCGACACGAATGAAATGAAATTCTAAAAGATATATATACGAGGAGAAAGGATAAGAAATGTGAAAAAAATTTCAGCTGGTCAACTTTGTTTGTTCAGATCATTTACTTTTGGAACATCTCCAGGATGAGGAAAATTATGCTACGAAACATCACTGCAGCTCTGTTGTCATTTTTTCCTTTTTCTAACTCCCAGAAGTTGGTATTATCTGTGATTGCCGAGCCTGGAGTGAGAAAGAATGAAGGAACTATATTAGGACCAAGTCTATTGTATGATAGATTACAAGGATATCTGCACAAGCGATTCAATAGGAAAGAACTCTTACAGTAATTCCCATAGGATACAAGTCTTTACTCTTATTTAGGCTTTTATTCGCTATTTCTTTTTGTTTATTCATTACATCCATTTCCAATGCGTAAAAGTTTAATAAATTTCATAAAGTATTTAGATAATTGTGGTAAGAACGTTGGCTTTTTTTTCATACTTAGTGAATCTAGTTGACTAAGAAAATGTTTTACTTCTATTTATTTTTTTCCCTTATATCGATTTTCAACCGATGGATGTTTAGGTTGAAAATAGATTTCTGAGTATCTTTTTTACCCCTTTTTTTCTCTCAGCTAGAATCGTTTACCTGAGAAAGTATGACCTATTCTATTGACTGATTTGTTAGGTAGCTTGTGCAGAGCCTGAGGCTCGAGTGATTGCATCCAGACAAATTATTGTCAGCTTTACCTGTTAATACTAAACCGGAAAAGTAAATGATTTTCCAACTAGTTTTTGAAACTTTACTCCCTTGGGCTGAATAATCTAGTAAAAAAATATATTTTCAAAAAAATTCTTCCATTATAAATATTCTCCAGCAAGAGATATTACACTTAGTGACATTTACTTTATGAATAATGGAAGTTGTTTAATATAAATCTATCCTTCCGACTTGTTTTACTTTAGAAAATGACTTTATAAGTATTTCTCTTGCTGCATATTTTATACTTTATCAAGGTTAATCGTGTAGATTTAATAAATTGCGTTAGTTTCTATACAATGTTTAGAAACGTTGGTTAAAATGCAGTTAAAATTATGAGTGGATTCTGTTAGTAGAAGTTTCTCAAATCTTAATTAGGCTATAAACTTAGTTATGCATTACAGAACCGTTTGAAGTTATGACATTTAAAAGACATTGTTGCTGGAGTGCATTAACAAAATGATAGCATTCAATTCTTTCGACTTATTATCGTTGTTAATCCTTTAATATTCTTTATCTTACAATAATAATTTTCTCTTTAAAATGTTCACTATATTAATATTTTACATTAAAATTCTCCGAACGATATACCATAATTAATTTGAGAAATAAAAAGAATCATCAGTCCATCTTCGTATCTTTCTAATTATTTGTAGTTGAAATTAGTTATAAACATATTTTCTTATTGCGTGACTTAAAAAAATAATAAATAAGATATATTGGTAATATTATCTTATAAAAAAACAAGAAAATAAATTATTTTTATGTAATGTTTCTTATTAAAAATGTACTGAAGAAACTAAATGAGATTCCATTTCAAGATGATGTTTAAGAAGTTATTTAAATACATTCGCTGATATCAGAGATATATCTAATCGTTTTATATCTTTTTCGAAAATATTTCTCTTTTTTTAACATTTTGAATGCAAAACTAGAATGAAAATTATACAGTTTTATGCATTATTATTGGATTTCTTGCGTGATAAGTATATTCATCAACGTTGTTATTTTTCTCTCTTGAAAGTTCGTGAGATAATGTGCTGTACGCTATTAATTCGTCTGAATAAATTAGTTGTGGAAATTAACTTTTATAAAAAAAAATTTATGGAAATTTTCCAATTCATAAATATAATTTCTAGCACTTCGAAAACATTCCAACATACAGATGTACAACAATTCTGAATATAATTATAGAGGCTATTCTTGTATAAGCTTTCTTGAAACAGTAAAACTTTTGTTAAATTTATTCGTCTTTTACTATTTTTAAAATAAAATAAATAATATTACAATTAAAATATATTCAAAGTAATAAAACTTTATGTAATTATTTTAAAATTCCATTTAAATCAAATTGATGTTTGCATTAAGAGACGTATTATTTAAGTCTTTTAATGGATTTTATCCTTACAATTCCATTTATAATTAGCATTTTCTCGAGAGATTCAAACTTTTTAAACTTATAAAATATACAAATAGCATTATTATGATTTATATTTGTTTACTTTAAAGTATTATTGTGATCATTGCTGGCTTCGTCTACTTAATCTAAATATTTCTCCTCATAGAATCTCATTTATAGTAATCATAAATCTATCGAATCAATTATAAATTTCTAATATTATGGTATATTAATATATTATAATTATATTAATAGTGATTATAAATTTAGAGTACATATATTGTTCAATGTACGTAAATTAGAATTCGATGTACAGTTTGATTAAATTTGTTATGATTAATTGATCAAATTTACAATGATTTAACCGTATTTAATTAAATTAAAATAATTTAAATGAAATGAAAAAGTCTGATTATTTTATTTTCATTATAAATATATTTCTGTGATAATTTTTTTTAATTTGGACCAAGTACTTTTAATGAGAATTTACTGCTTAATAGCGATAAATGAACGTTTAGGATTACGTTTTCTTTTATTGTGATTTCTTGATATAATGACTATTTAGCAATCTTGCCAATTCTTTTAATTGTTGGATATACTGATCAGGATAACTTTTGAGACTCACGTTTTATCTTTCGGAGAACACCTTTAATAGAATTGAATTGCTGTTACTGACAAGATATAGACGTTGAGATTGCATCGTTTCGAAGTTAGATGGTAGTTCCTGTAAGCAATACTACTTTACTGCATTGTAGCTGTCTTGGTGATGGTCTAATGTGACACCATCGAAACGAACCAACTTGTCTTGCAACGCTTCTAAGTACTCCCGCAGGTATGCTTAATTACATGAATTAAGGTGGAATTCGTGTTCGACGCTTTTAATGGGAAAGTTCGTTTAGTAATAAAATGTAAGTATATTGATTATTCTCTAATTTATACTAATCAGGTTCGTAATAAACCGTCTCGAGTCTCGTCTTATGAGGTTGAGGTATGATGATAAATCATTCAAGATAGCAACTACTCTTTCATACTGTTATGTTTGTCGTGTTATTTTCACGTCACAGTAATATCATTTGTTACTCTCATGCAATTTTTATTGAAGAAAAGCTGCTTGCGTTATATTTTACATAGGTTTGTTGCTGGAAAGTATAACAGATAAGAGACATAGAGTCAACTTTCCCTAAAGTTCAGCCTAGATTATAGAATTCGTAACGTATTTCAGCTTATTTAGCGCTATATGAAGCATATATATGTGTGGAAACTTTCCTGCATGTTACAGCAAATTATTATAATATTAATCATAATTATTTATTAATTTTATATCGTATGTATACATAAGCATTATATATTAATATAATTTATCCTGGATAATATATAAGTTCATAAACTGTATATTTGAAAATTTACAACGTAATTTATAATCTATTTAAAACAATTATTTTACTATTTAAATTGTGATTTATCTAGTTAAATGTTCATTTGGTGTTATCTAATGATGTATTACCTCGTTGACTTGATAGATAAAATCGTTTAATTTTGAATTATATTATTAAATCGAATTGTATAATAAATAAATTATATCTCGTATTAAATTACACTAAACTGATTTAAACTTTGCATATATATATAGGCCTATATATATATTTATACCTTATATTAACGTATAGATTGAGCTATTTATGCTTATTAAACTTACAATGTAAAGTTATATTACACGCATGTAAACCTAAATGTTACTTGTATTTGATTTGTTCTGTACATTTTACTTACTATAATAACTCAATAAATATTTAGGATTATTCTGCTACTAGTTGTTATCGATCATAAATCATTATTATAGAGTAGCCAAATATAGATGCTTGGATAAATATAAGGAACTGGAGAAGTAGAAATAACAGTTAGATAACATTAAAGAGAGGTTCGAATTATAGCTTATACAATGTAATCTCATCATCTAATCATGTAACATCTCTTCTGCTAGAGAAGATACGGTGTTTTGATTCTATATCTTAGTACATATTTGTCTTCTATAATAATTCTAGTATTGTAACTAGTTTTAAAATATGTTCTTCGTAACAATCTTGTTATTTCGCTATCGAAAATCTAATAAAGTTATTCGACAGTCAAAACATTTTATCTAAGCTACACAACAAACCTAAAGTAAGGAGTTATTTTTAGCTATATATATAGAATGCTCTAGTTGAACTCGAGTATCTTTTGAAGCTTTGTCTTTTGCAACAAAATTTCTACTTTTAAGAGATAGGAGATTGCTTGGCTTTATCTTCGGGCAATACTCTTATACTTTTCTACTAAAAAAAACATAAAATAAAATAATATAATGAAGAGAATATTCGAAAATATCAAATAAATATTCTAAACTTAATTGGAACTTAATGGCATCTTCTCCATGTTATTTTTAATGTTATCCTCATATAAAATTGCCTAAATCGATAGGAAAATTGTTTAATCTTGAATAATTTTATGTAATAGAAATGAAAGTGTAATGTTACATTATAGAACGTATACATCACAATTCAATTGAGACGTGCATGACAAAGTAGATGTATCTTGACAAACATTGTAAAAAAAATTCCTGATTCTTTTTTGAGGAGTCATAACATGTTATACAGTATATAAATTGGTTATTGATTTGGATAGATGTTATTTGTAAAACTCAGTCAAAACTTTTACAATGTAAAAGTTTTGAAGACTCACGTAAAAGTGATATTATAATATCCATTTTCTGGAGAAAGATATTCAGAATTTCTATACTTATTTATCAATACTTAAAATTTTACCGAATTATTTAGTATTTATATCATAAATTTATAATTTAATATCAGTAAAACATAATCGTAGAAAATTGTATGAAGTTAATTATAAAAGATTTGATCTCTTAATATATTTTGATGCTATATGAAATGTGTGTTTATTTTCATAAATATTACTAATTTATCATAGTTATTTCGTATTATAATTTATGCGAATTAAATATACACGTGTGTGTTTGTATGTATGTATTGTTTATGAACTTTAATTTAATATGAATCCATTGAAAACACGAAAGTTCTAGTTTAGTAAATGAAGTTTTCCTTATTTATCGTTCAGTTAATTTATTACTTCTATATAGACCTCATACCTGCAAGTGAAAGAGAAAGAATGATTTATTATGGAGAAAAGCATTCTATTATGATTTGTCAATAAACCATTTCATGGACTGTAACATTTCCAAATGTCTGGATAATAATTAAGAACAACAAAATGAATTGTCTCTTTCTTCTTATCTAAGATATTTATAAACCACATTTACATAATAAAAATCAATATACTTATAACGCTGTACAATTAAATATATTTTTTATTTAAATTTCTAGGATTAAAAATAAAGAAATTTATGAACCATACACAATTTCTCGTATAAATTTTGAATGGAAGAAGCTGGATATGCTTAAGAACGAAGGTAAAAAATTCTTAATTTTTTTATGTTAAAAACTTATAAAACTTTATATATGATTTTAAGCAAAATTACAAGAAAAGAAATGTTTTATTGAAAATTATAAGCTATTATTATGCTGTTTAAATGGATAGTAAGAAAAAGTAAAGTTGAAAACATCTTGCTGAATTGAGTTTGATCTTATCGCATCTTGTAGTGATGTGATATATATATAAAGGTGTTGTTGTATTTTATTCTAACTAAGGGGTATTAGTGACAATCTATTAATCTTGTTTATACCGTAGGTAATAATGTGTAGATAAGGCAGAGTAATGACTTTACTAAATCATGTATGAATGGATAGAGTAGAGGAAGCAATGAGAAATGACAGCGGTTTTCTTTCCTTTACATTATCTAAGTTCTCTTTTAGATTCTTTATCAAGATTTCAATGCAGAACAGCTCACATTTTCTTTATAATACATAAAATTTACGTATATACGACTCTAAATTTCGTAATTCTATAATACTTAAGGAGCATGTTCATCCGTGAATAATTATACAATTTTTTGTGTTTTTAACTAACATTTTACATGAAAATTTTATGTATTGTAAGCATTTATGTTAATTACATTCAACTCTTACGATTGCATATATTATGTATGCACAATTAAGTTATAATTACGAAAGCTATGTGCATTTATATCATCAGTAAACGTCATAATAAAGTATTATAAACTTATTTATTCATCATAATCATGTAACTCATTTTGTCAACTATTAAAATTGTTATACGACTGAAAATTATTATAATATTGACAATATTATTTTACGAAATTGTTTTTTAACGCGTTATAACTCTATAGATTTAGCATTTAAGAGTTCAAATATTATTTACAAAATTACATTAACGATGATTAAATTTTTAAAGATAATCTTGATAAATTCAATTATATACTTAGAAAAATATTCAATTGTAAGAGTATAGATTACAGATCTCGTATCGAAATTGCATAAAGCAACTCTTGTCAAACTACTTGATAACAATGGGAAATTGTTTCTCACGAACAATGATTCTTCTTCGATGATCTGCAGTTGAAATAAAAGAAATCGATATTTCTCATATCAGAACTAATTCAATGGAAACTCGCCAAAGATATTGAGAAACCAACTAGATAAAGAAGAAATGTCGTAGCAAGATTGATTATTTTAAGAAACTATAAATAAGAGTGTCCGATATATTTCCCCTCTTCCTTATATAGCTTATATTATATATATAAAATATTATAAAGTTAAAAAAATAATAATAAATTTAATAAAAAGTATTAAAAAAATTATATTAAATAAAAAGAATTCTTCATCTGGTTATTTTTAGATAAATTGTTTGTTAACGTTTCTCACTATTAAGGTAAGATAGAGTATGCTTCAACATGTCGTTCTTCTGTAATAAAATCATCAGTCATAACACTCTTGTGATACATCATCTTCAGTATTTCTACAAATCAATTTTATTGATTGTACAATTTGATCATTTATATTTTAACAACTTAAAGTGAGCACCTGTTATTGAATTAAAATTCTAAGATACACTTTTTCCTCCCTGTTTTTTTTTTTAACTTAAAGATGGGATTATATATAAGCATAAAAATAAGAAAAAGTTAAATATAGATAAGTATAAGCCCTATCGATGGGAGGTTTTTTATTATAATTTTTGTTGGCTAATTTTTAAAAAAAAATTTTATGTTTTTGTTAATTGTGTTTCTCTATTATCGCTGGAATTTCAGTCAAAATTATGTACTTAAGCGAGTCATATTAAAGATTTTTTTACGAAGAGAAATGACATTTTACCGTCTTAAAAACGATGATAAAGCAGTAATTTTCTTTATGAACACAATTATTTGATAATTAAAAGTTCATCATTGCTGAAAATCCCATAAGCTTACATGTAATCAGGGTATGAGTGTTTTGCTTCATCGATTTTCTATTTGTCCAGATGCGAGGAGGATAAATCCAAGCTGTATTTTCTACCTAACCCATTAATTTTATTTTGATTGTTATTTATTAAAAGTTTTTTCCACTTAGGAACATGGCAATTCTTTTTATCTTCTTTGAATTATATAAACGCATCTGACTATTCACAATTTTTACATTGAATGAGTGCTGAGAATTTTCAAATTTATCAATATTCTAAAGAATAATAGGCATATATTTATATCTGTAATATTTTAAAATAATCTAATTAGTTTTATTTTGGCTCTATATACTTGGAATCTTTACAAACAAAGACGTAGCAGCGATTAATTCTGCAATATCTCATCACATAAAAAGAAGCTGGGAGTATGTTCATGTCGATACATACCATTATCTACTGAGGTATCAGAATGTAAGCTTCTGTCCAAACAGCTCACTTCTGTGTAAACGCTCAAGTCTTTAAGTTGACAAGCAATTCTATATAAGTAGAGAGTGCCCAACACCTCGCACAATGGATAAAGGCTGGTTGTCTCACATTGCAGTCTTCAACCCATTAATTAACTAGTTACTCTGACAGAATGTATGACAGATTCGTTGCTGTCAAAACGTTTCTTCTATACAAAATTCTTATAAAAGAGTTAATCGTTCATGGCAATTTTGGCAATTTATGAGAATTATTTACGTCCCGGGAGTATATAATACTTTAAAACTGTCTAAAAGGATGTCTAGAATTCTGAATTTTCTACTGCTTATTTATTTTATTCCATATAATTTGATTTTACAAGATGTGTTACATAAGCCATAAAAACTTTCTATAACTTTGGTATTTTGACTTACTTCTGTAATCTGAATTGAAGAAGTAAGAGAATTGTAAGTAAGAGAACTCGGATGCCATTCATATGATAAAAATTAAATAATAGTTTCATTCAGATTTATATATTTTTATCCAAATTAAATTATATAATATCAATAAGAATTTTATTATATAATTCAGTTTTATATGACTCAATTTGATCTCATATCAACTCTTCGTTATATTTTTAATTATTGTGATTTTTCTACTTGAGAAACTTAACCAACACCAAGTAAAAATTTAAAAATCTATATAAAATTGCTTTTTTTAGAAGTTACAATCTTATGATTTTTAATATAATATTCGGTAATCCACAATATTATTCTATACAATATAATATTGATACGCTATTTTTATTAGTACAATATTTACACGTAACTTTAGTTTAAATGTAATTAAAATCTACAGTTATAAAATTATATAAAATTAATATTGATTTAATTATAAATTTAAAAAAAATAGAAATTATATTAATTATATTATGTCAAAAAAACTTAAAAATACGTTTATTCATTTAAATTTATTTATTTATATATTTTATTCTGTACGCTTTCGTCAATGTTGTACGCATTTACTTGAATTCTCAATCTACCAATTTTATATATTTAAATAATTCTTGTTTAGAACATAAAATTTAAACTTTAAAGAATTGTATTCAAGTGTTCGATCTTGACCATGGGCTACATAGATAGCCGAAAGCGCTAGATAAAAATTAAAAAACAGTTGCTGGAATAGATTTTATTGTCTTTAAGTATTTTACAATAATCCAGTTCAAGGTCTTATATATGACGTTAATTTTATTTTAAAATAATTTTATTNATTGGAATCTAACATTTAAATCGCATATATCTAAACTTAAAAATAAAGTTAAGCAAGCAATAGACAACCTTCTATTTTTATGTAGTAAATTAAAAACTTCAGATTTAAGAATACATATGAAACTTTATAGTTCGATCATTAATCCAATGTTATTTTATGCTAGCCCTATTTGGTGCTTGGACTATATCTACCATCTCGAACAATTCCACATATATTATCTACGCAGACTATTTCACATAGAAAGAACAGTACCAGGATATGCACTACGTCACGAAACGAATCGAATATGGTTATTTCCGTTTATATTAAAGCGAATTATCAAATTTTTTTATAAACTTAATTTCAACGGTGATAACAATTTAACTACTTTATATCAAGAAAATATAAGACAAAGTAAACTACAAAAAAATAAACAACTATGGTATAATAAGTTGCAAACTATTTTTAACTCCTTTGGAGTATCAGATCTATTATTCAAGGACAAAATTCAAGATTGGAAATCAGGATACTCATTGATGTTAGAATCAGCTATAGCTCAATCTATAATTAAAGATCAGAATTCCCTATACAACAGTAAATATCATCCGTGGTACTTGGAAATATTTGAAATTCCTTCAATGCAACCATATATATGGCAACCAGTAAATTTGAATATAAAACGACTTATAATGCAACTTCGTCTAAACAAAAATTCGCTGTATGTCAATAATACTTATATAAGTTTATTAACTAAATGTTTTCTATGTAACGTCGACGTTTTAACACCTTATCATTTAATATTAACGTGTCCAAAGTTAAAGGAAATTCGTGCACATTATAATATAAACAGCTCTTATAATTGCAACTCGCTAATAGAATTGTTAAAAAAATTTAATAATATGAGTAAAAAAGAATTATATAATATTTATAATTATTTTTGTAAAATAGTAGAAACTTATAATAACAAAACAAAGTAAATTAAAGAATATGTGCATATGTACGCGAGAAATAAATGCAAACTAAAAAATTAAAGAAAATGTATAGTTTTATTAAAAATAAATATGGATACATGTTTCTACAACCCCTTGTAATAGGGAAGTAATTCCCAATAGACAATAAATGTTGATTGATTGATTGATTGATTGATAATTAATACATAAAAACAAAGAGATAAGTCTAAAAAAACTTTTTAAATATATATAAATTAAATTTAAAATTTTCATATTTAATCACTTAAAGTATTAAAGTTTGTTCTCTTTTACTTTTATTCTCTTTCTTTTGCTATTGATACACAGAGTACCCATGAGATTTTTCTTTTCAACATCCTCCATCTTTATTTTCTCAGAAGATTTTAAGGATTCTTTCCATCAAAAATCAAAATTAAAATGAAAGGAAAGTTGTAGACGTGTAAAGATGAACGATTTTACACAAAAATCGCATTTTCCTAACGGAATTTATCAAAATTTCATCACTCGAATTCTCCAACTTTATCATATCGCATTTCGTTTCAACGCCCCATTTTAAAATCGATACTTATAACACTAATGATATTTTATGCATTAGTAATGATTTTCTTGTTAGAATAAAATTTATTCCACATTCTTAATCGGAATGACAGATATTTCATTAAGTTATTTAGTCTAAGATGATTAATTATATGTATGCTATTTTAGCTTATTGGACATGTTCCAATAATTTACTTACAACCAATTTAATCCCTGAAAAGTAGTAAATTTGTCGACAAGTTAGACAAGTACACGAATTTGGATCACCTTTACAAACTAATTAATTTCTTTATTAAATCTTTATTATAAAATCAATGTTTATTTAACAATTTATTGGTTTAGATTGTATATAATATATTCATTCAAACGTAGTTTATATTAAATTATCATTTGAGCCATTAAAAGGCAGTGATTAGCACTTAACCAATTAAATTTACTCATTAAACTATTAAATATTATTAGTTATTTTATTATATTAGTGCTTAGGTCTACCAAATATATTCTCTCAGACAATATTATATAGTTATTGGATATAAGGGAATTCGCATTCATCAAGAGAAAGCCTCTTTGACGTTAGTAATATACGATTACGCGTATAGGATTACATTATGGATAAGCATAAACATTACGTCATATCGACTATAATGTATGTTTATAACAGAACTTACCATATTGGTTTCAGCCACATATTGATGTCACCCAGTTGACACTTTCGATAATGTAAAAAATGCTAAAGTAGAATGCTAAAGCTTGAAAAGATTTCCTTTCTTACACCCATTTTTCACTTTCTAGACTTCTTGGAGACATTTTTAGACAGATTTTCACTGTATTTTTACCGTTATTTAATTTAATAAATGTTTATTTATGGAAGAAAATCACTTCCAGTTATTGATTTCAATGGCACCTTTAAAGAATGGATATGGCACTACTGGGGTTTAACAATTTTGTCTAATTTAATAATAATAAAAGCATTTGATAAATAGATTATAACAAATTTACAGGGATGTTTAAAGTTGTACGAAATTATATATGCTATATATAATTATGCCCGCATTTCATAATAAAGAGAAAATATTCTGTAACATTTCTAAAACTATTACCGAAAGCTGTCTGTAATAAAGTTTAATAAATATATTTAAACTGTTTAGAGAAGGTTAGCAATGATACTGCTTAAGAACCAGCATAATTAATTTATAGCAAAGCTAAAAGATCATTACAAATTAAACTAATTTCCAGTAAATCTTTGATACTATAGAGCATTCAACTCACTACGACTGGGAATAAATTTTGTAATTTGTCAAGATGTGAGCCAACAAATACAAACTTAAAACAGAGCCTCAATTTGTTTAAATTAATAATAAAAAAAAAACATTAAAAAAGAAATGATAGAAATTTTTATTATATATATTTTTAATGAAATTACGTTATCTATCTCCTCAGAAAAAGCCGAAAAGAAATGACATAAAGTTGGAAGAAATTACATTCTTTTATAATTGTGAGTAATTAAGAGAGACGTAATTATTCTTTGTAGAAAAAAAAATTGCATCATAAATTTGATCAGCTGAAAAAATTGTTTTCGTGTTTTTCCCTCCGTAAAAAAAAGTAATTGTAATATTCTCATGAGAAAAACAGCAATAAGTATTCGAAACTAGTTAACTCAGCCAGGCTTCTAGGGACCTTCTATCGCTTTGGTGAAGTCAAATAATTAATCTTATGGACTAGTGAAAAGGAAATACGAAAGCTAAAATTCAAGGTTTTGCATCCCTTGGGTTCATGACAATTGTTTCAACGCTTAAATAAGGCTTTATTGTAAGCAAATGTTTTCTATTAAACTTAATTGTTTTCTTTATGTATATTTACCATTTGAAAATAAAAATAAATAAATTCACTTTCAACGTTAGAAATTTATTCTATTTTATTTATTACTTTATTTGAATTAATAATAAAATTATTTCTCATCGTAATTAATTTTTAATTGAGTTTANTATAGACAGGAATTAAGTTTGAATTAATTCCAAATGAATTTAAATTATAATAGTTCTTGAACTCTTTTCTCCGTGTGGGTATTAAAAGGACTTTTTTTCGGGTTCATTGTAAGTTCGGTCAAGTCTACAATAGGGCAGCTGAGTGGTGATGGATGGGGTCTGACATATCCAGGACAGACCACCCCCTAAAAATTCCTGGGATTTCTCGATCGCCCAGATTCGATCTCTGATTCCCCTGTAGATGATGCCTTAATCGTCTTGGCTCTTTCAAAACTTATAATATACATAATGTATTTAAGAATATTTTACATATATATAAACACAGACACACAATGTTCAATCTTAATCTTTTTGAGCATTTCTAATTGAATATTTTCAGCAAAATACAGTCTTCCATTGTATAATTACGTAACTTATAGACATAAAAAATAATAATTTACATATAAATAAGCTTAAAACACACATACATATATATAAGATAATAGATAATAAATTTAATAAATATAAACATAAAAACGTTTAATTAAATAATAAAGCTAGACTGTAAAAAAATCATAATACAAAGAAAATTCTCAATCAATACACAAGGCAAACAAATTTAATAATTTTTAAACAACGATATATGAAGATATGAGAAATAAAATAACTATTTGAAGAAGAAACAGATACACTTTTTCTTTCATCCTTTCCTACTTCTAGCGCTTCATCCATTTATCGTTATAAAAGTCACTTCAAAATCCTTTTAAATCAATTATCTTTCAATCATATTTATTTGAAGCTTGTGGAGGTTACTTTTTATTTCGCTTTAGTTTCTTTAAAAAACACAAAGATGTTGCATTATTAAATATATTTTTTTATAAATTAGATTTATTTTACTGCAAACTAAATGACTTTGATATATTTAACACATACTTTTAATTATATACGATAAAATACATCGTGTAACTTAATTTATTTATATTATTAAAATATTATAATAATTTTGCCTTTTATCTAACGTGATATATCTGTAAAAAATATGGCAATGTGAATGAATTCTCTGAGAACTAAATTACAAATTAACTCCGTATATATTTACATAAGCTATACTTATATCCATTATGTATATATTTTACAATATGAAAGTAGAATTTATTTATTTAACTTTAAAATATTCTAATAATTGAATATTTTTGAATAAAATCATAATGATAAAAAACAAATACATATAGAATGCGGTAAGAAACGTTGACAGCTATAATTTTTTATTTATTTTTTTATTTTATTGTCGTGCAAGTAGTGTCATAAACAGTACTGCTCTTTAGTGATGGTGATTAGTGCTGAACCATGAGAGAATTTTTTCGTCCTTTTTTTCCTTTTTTGTTTTTTTATTTTTTTTAAGCGGAAGGAAGAAAAGTAAAAGAGGTTCTTCTCTTTTGTTGTTCTATCACTAGTAATGTACTAAGCTCTTTTCTCTAATGACGGACATTAGACAGTGCCGAGTTCGTTTTCTTTCCATTCCCTCAAGGTGTTATACTATTGAAAAGACTATTTTCTACAGCAGTCTTTACTGAAAATAAAACTTTCACAACCACTTTTCCCATTGTGTTTAAAAAATTTATCCAATTATATATATTCAGAATATTACAATTTTCTAGATAAATTCAGGAATCACGCATAAGTACGGTGTAATATGAAACATATTCACACCTGCTCCTATGATCCATATTTACAATCCTCAAGATGCCATGTTGAAGATGCATTTCGTTTCTGATTCAATTTTAGCCAAACCTTAAACCAATTTGGAGGGAAAAAAAATCAATAACAAACTTCCTCATACTAATAAAACTCCATAGGAAAGATTTGCTGAAATCGGATAATTTTTACGATCTTTGTTGCGTCCAAAGTGCTCATCGATTTTGGTACAAATTTCTTCTTCCATTTTTTTTATCTCACTTTCGAAAGAATTAAAATAATTTAAATGAAATGAAAAAGTCTGATTATTTTATTTTCATTATAAATATATTTCTGTGATAATTTTTTTTAATTTGGACCAAGTACTTTTAATGAGAATTTACTGCTTAATAGCGATAAATGAACGTTTAGGATTACGTTTTCTTTTATTGTGATTTCTTGATATAATGACTATTTAGCAATCTTGCCAATTCTTTTAATTGTTGGATATACTGATCAGGATAACTTTTGAGACTCACGTTTTATCTTTCGGAGAACACCTTTAATAGAATTGAATTGCTGTTACTGACAAGATATAGACGTTGAGATTGCATCGTTTCGAAGTTAGATGGTAGTTCCTGTAAGCAATACTACTTTACTGCATTGTAGCTGTCTTGGTGATGGTCTAATGTGACACCATCGAAACGAACCAACTTGTCTTGCAACGCTTCTAAGTACTCCCGCAGGTATGCTTAATTACATGAATTAAGGTGGAATTCGTGTTCGACGCTTTTAATGGGAAAGTTCGTTTAGTAATAAAATGTAAGTATATTGATTATTCTCTAATTTATACTAATCAGGTTCGTAATAAACCGTCTCGAGTCTCGTCTTATGAGGTTGAGGTATGATGATAAATCATTCAAGATAGCAACTACTCTTTCATACTGTTATGTTTGTCGTGTTATTTTCACGTCACAGTAATATCATTTGTTACTCTCATGCAATTTTTATTGAAGAAAAGCTGCTTGCGTTATATTTTACATAGGTTTGTTGCTGGAAAGTATAACAGATAAGAGACATAGAGTCAACTTTCCCTAAAGTTCAGCCTAGATTATAGAATTCGTAACGTATTTCAGCTTATTTAGCGCTATATGAAGCATATATATGTGTGGAAACTTTCCTGCATGTTACAGCAAATTATTATAATATTAATCATAATTATTTATTAATTTTATATCGTATGTATACATAAGCATTATATATTAATATAATTTATCCTGGATAATATATAAGTTCATAAACTGTATATTTGAAAATTTACAACGTAATTTATAATCTATTTAAAACAATTATTTTACTATTTAAATTGTGATTTATCTAGTTAAGTGTTCATTTGGTGTTATCTAATGATGTATTACCTCGTTGACTTGATAGATAAAATCGTTTAATTTTGAATTATATTATTAAATCGAATTGTATAATAAATAAATTATATCTCGTATTAAATTACACTAAACTGATTTAAACTTTGCATATATATATAGGCCTATATATATATTTATACCTTATATTAACGTATAGATTGAGCTATTTATGCTTATTAAACTTACAATGTAAAGTTATATTACACGCATGTAAACCTAAATGTTACTTGTATTTGATTTGTTCTGTACATTTTACTTACTATAATAACTCAATAAATATTTAGGATTATTCTGCTACTAGTTGTTATCGATCATAAATCATTATTATAGAGTAGCCAAATATAGATGCTTGGATAAATATAAGGAACTGGAGAAGTAGAAATAACAGTTAGATAACATTAAAGAGAGGTTCGAATTATAGCTTATACAATGTAATCTCATCATCTAATCATGTAACATCTCTTCTGCTAGAGAAGATACGGTGTTTTGATTCTATATCTTAGTACATATTTGTCTTCTATAATAATTCTAGTATTGTAACTAGTTTTAAAATATGTTCTTCGTAACAATCTTGTTATTTCGCTATCGAAAATCTAATAAAGTTATTCGACAGTCAAAACATTTTATCTAAGCTACACAACAAACCTAAAGTAAGGAGTTATTTTTAGCTATATATATAGAATGCTCTAGTTGAACTCGNATCAAGCAGTATAAAAGTAATGGATCATAATAAAGATTTAGACAAGTTTTATATTATCAAAATAATAGTAAATAAATAGAAAAATGAATTAAATTGTGTATAAAATTAAATATAAACAAGTTTTTATTATAATTTAGTTCGATTTAATCAAAATAAAAGGAATTGTCACGTTTGTTTTATTTTGTATAAAGTGTAGTAGATTTAATTGGAAATAACTGATTTATTTTAATGATTATTTTATGAAATTTATTGCTCATAATTGCAAATATTTTATTATAAATTATTATCTTCTTAATCCTTGCTTTACATGACACTAATCAGAAAAAAAGCAATTTTTCTCAATGTTTTAAAATTATTATTCTGATATTAAATTGTTTTTGTGGAAATTATTAGTGAATTTCTATATATATTAAATTTTAATATTATTTTCTCATAGCCTTTATGATTATTCAATATAAAACATTTCAATTAGGAGATATTATTAACTTTTTATTTATAAATTAAATTCGTATCAACGAATTAAAATATGTACATCACTAATATTATATTATATTATATTATATTCGCTATTAAACATCGCATCACACGAATCTCAACTTTGTAACACGAATAATTATAAAATAATTTATGAGTTTATATTATTTTAATGTATAAAATCTATACATTAAAATGACCGTTTTTAAATTGAAAATAAATTAATAAATATATAAAATTGAAAGCTTCTTTTTTTATATAAATCGAACTTTCAATAGTACTTTAATAGGATACTCTTGTAAAATGTAATTTAAAATTTACTAACTTCTAAAGGATCAATTGTAAGAGTAAGCTATATGTCTTAAAATGATGTATGTTTGGTATGTTCTGTAGCTTCATCTGGAAATGGAGAGGAACCAGACACCCAATGTAGCATGTTCTTATTGACAAAAGTGAACATTTTAAAGAAGGAAAACTGTTCGAATGGGCTGAAAAAAAGATATATTCAAAAAAAAACTTTTACAAAATGGAGTATTTGAAGAGATTACTTTCTTTAAAGCTCAAAATGTACTATTTATACTTGAGCGTTGGTTAAGCTTCACTGCAAGACATCTAAAGCTTCACTGCAAGGCATCTAATTCTTTACCCAAAATTTTTACTTAAAAATCATTTTGTAGTAAATATTTTTATAAATATAGTAAAAATTAAGTAATTTTATACGCTACTTTCACTTTTTTTTTAATTTAAATTATTTTATTTATTAGAACCAACCACTTTCTTATCACGTTGTAGTAATTATAATACACTTACAACGTAAATATTTACTATATTTTATTACACTATAATAAATTTTACATAAGTTATATAATGTCTGGAAGATCACGCACTGAATAATAATATTATATTAATATAATAATCGATATTAAGACTTAAAATATATATTTTTTTCTTTAAAAAAATTAAGCAATTTATTATTTATTATAAATATGGATACATCTTTGAGAAAATATATTTTAAAATGACTTTTTATGAGACATTTATCTTAACTTAATTAAAATTTTATAAAATGGAGAATATTTTATATCTTTTTCTATGAAATCGGTTTACATTTCTTTAGAATTTTTATTAAAGAAATTATGTTGAGTTTGATAAATTAGCTTAAAAGTTTCTAAATTATTTATAAATATAAATAATTAATTAATAAGAGAAACAAAATATATATAATTTTTAAGGTAGTAGATATGTTACATTCTTATTATTTATATATGTAAACATTTTAGTATATTCCTTATATATTTATTTACTTTTAGAACTTGTTGTTGTTTATTTTAATCTCCTAAAAGGTTTTAATTCAATATACTTTAAAAATAATAGATAGAATGTCACAATGAATAGCACTTTGGTAGCTTTGACATTGCTGATTTAAAACAAAGCACATTAATCTTTATTTCACTTTGCATTATTGAAGTTCAGTGATCACAATTGTTAGTTAACAATTCTTAGAAATCGCACTAAAACCTATGTAAACCGGTTTTACTGTAAATTGCTGCTATTCGTTTTTAACGGGGATTTTTATTTTTTATTTTTTAAACATAGAAAATCGCTCCGTACCGAAGAATATTTCATTTAGACAGGTTTTCGCTTTATTCAGGATCCGTTTTGGACAGGTTTAATTGTATTTCAATACAGCGATATCATTTTTCTTCAAGCAAGTAGCTGTTTTTAATCTTTCACCACGTTAAAGAACCTTTTAAAAGAATTAATTTAAAAATTTTTCTTTCTTTTATTAATTATTTTTAAAATCTTTTATTGAAAGCATTTTAAAATTAATATTTTAAGAAGTAAATATGTCCTTATTGTCACTGTTAATAAGGATAAAACATACAAAAAAATATTTTCTTAAAGTTTTAAATGTTTAAATAAAAATGTTTATTTTTATAAGTTTTTAATGGAAATTTTTTTATAAAAATATAACGTGCCATTTATTATACAGTAAGCCTCTTATTTTTAATGATTTTTTAATGTTAGATAATAGAAGCGTGTTGTTAGCGAAATTTCGTGTGAAAGAATTTTTCGTGTTTTAACTTCGATTAACACAAAAAATTTCAACATATGTTGAACAAATAAAATTTGTTGCTCAACAATCAATAAATATTTCTTATATATTCTACGTATATTTATATTCTATTGCCTCTCATTATNTTCCATAAATCTTCGTAAAAATCATTATTTGTAAGATCTAATACTAGAATTTTAATGATGTAAAAGAAAATTTGCTATTGTTTATTGTTTCTATTGTCGATACTATCAATTCATTTCTAGTCTGATGTGTTTAATCTCTTAGTATCAATTTAAGTTAAGCGCGTAATTAGAGTTTATTATTATTATTATTATTTTCAAAGATTTTCGTAATAAAATTTATATTTTTCTAGACGTAAATAACTATTTTTTACTATTAATCCTGGAATTTTTTTTCATTATGTTTAAATTATTTTCGATATTTATATTATTATTTTATTATTATACTTATTGTTTTTGATTTTTTTGAATATATTTTGTTTGATTTTTCAATTTTTCTTGTTGTTACTCTTTTACATTCTTAACGAATTTTGGGTGCTCATTATTGTTGATTTAACTAATTAAATAATATTAAAATGTTTCAAAATAATATATAGTTTCAAAAATCTAGAAGATAAGGAGATGCAAAAGAAGAATATTTGGTTCTCTCATCTTTCTCTGCTTCTCTAGATTCAGTTAGATGAGAAGAGATGAGATAAAGTGATAAATAGTGTTTCTTCATTAAAATAATTAAGAAATACTAATAAATTTTAACATGTAGATAAATTGTTTTTATGTTTTTATTTAATTAAGAATTTTGCGAGTAATATATTAGTACAGAATTAACTTGATACATAACAATTATTTCATTATCTTTACTTGTTTTCCGGACAATAAAATTGATTCCAAACATATATTTAATTGAAATATATACCTATAGGCAATACGAAAGTAATTAAAATTGTGATCAATTCTGAGGAAACAAGCATATTTATTATTAATACAAAATTAATAAAAGTTTTGATTAAGAATAACAATTAACTGTTAATATTTTAATGTTTATTGTTCATCAAAAATGTCATTATTATCTATTTAAAATAATAAATACTATTTATTAAAAGTAAACAAAATTATTTAAAATTTTAATTATGTTTAATGGATTTATTAGTATTTTAATTATATACCAACATCCTTTAGTTTTATATAAAAAAAACTAAAGCTACATCAAAAGAATGGAGATGAGTTATTTCAGCGATTTATTTTAGGAATAAAATCACTGTTACGCTGTATTTTTCTGTTTTTCTATGCAATTTCCATTTTATTTCAATCCTGTTTTTCACATAAGTAATTTATATTAATAAAATTTCACTTTTGTTTTATATTTCTGAATGGGGGAAAGCCTTAACATCAATTTGTTCTTCACAAATTTAGAGAGTGAGTATGAAACAATTGCTACCATAAAAAAACAGTGGATTTAGACGAGTACATCATTACTAAAGAGAACAATGGCTTGCCTTTTATGATGGCTGCAAGCAAGCTATGCTATTATGCTATCCCCTTCAGTAAAGAGAAAGAATATGTGTGAGTTAGAGACGGATGAAAAAACTACTCGTCCCTCTTCTTTCTGTTAAGTCTGATAAGATGAACTCGAATGATATGGTGCAGTTTATCACTTTTGTTCTCCTTAAAAAGCTTGACAATAAAAGGATATAAAAACTAAAGCTTGAGATATCGAAAAAATAATTTTCCCAATGGGTATATCAATCAGTGTAGTTGTATTCTTGTATTTTCTTTTATTCATCAGTATTAAAAAAAATTACGGAAATAATTCGAGAATTGTCGTAAAGGATGCTTTTCTTAATGGAATTAAAATCAGTTTTTCGATCCTTTCTTATGATTAATAAAAAGAAAAATACAATTTCTCTCTTCACCCATCATTGACTATGAATTAAATTTGTTTCTTTTTTTCGAGTTTGATGCAACAACATTCATTGTTTTCATAACAAGTACTAAAATTCTAAATACTCTTTTCCTATTTAATATGTTATTTTTAATGATGAAACAAAAATTTCGATACAATTGTTATTAAGAATGACGACTTGTTACAGCTTGTATCATACAAACTACATACTCATGCAACTGCATAATTACAAAAGAATATCGCGTAAATGCTCATCACTAATCCAATAATGCATTTACAACAAGAAATAACCTTGTTTAAATCATATAGAAGGAGATTTTAAAGTATTATACGTCTATATTTTAGCTACAGAAATTGATTTTATAGCATACACAGGTAGTATTTTAAATATTTATTTTGAATGGTGATATCCAGAAAAATAATATATTTACACGCTTCATGTAAATAAAAAGTGATATATATTCGGATTTCCTGTTTTTAGAAGTTGTAATGCTGTTGAATGATAGTAGTTCTTAAAATATACCGCAAATCCTAAAGGAAATTTCGTATTTTTTTTTTCCTGTGCTTCTTGCCTTTATCGCGTCACAACGATTGTGGAATCTTCACTGTCTACGTTGACTTTCAGCAACTTGGCTGGATTTTCTTGCTGATCATCGGGAACACCATACTTCAATTGAAAACGACACAGTCACAGAACTTGCAGTCACGTTATTTTTCAATTTATAGACACAATAAGCAGTGTTCCGGAAAATCATATATCATTCTGTCAGTGAAGTGCAGAGTAATGCGGATTTCCCTAAGGTTTTCTCCCTGCAGGGGGAAAAAGGAGCAACGTTGTTAACGCTAGCTATAGATAAGCAGTTGGATATACCTTATACTTTTGCATGTGAAGTTATGTGTAAATTTGCTTATTTTCAGGTTAGTTTAGTTTATCCTTTGTGTAATAAACTGTCAAATGCATTCATATTACTTATTATTTATGATTCGTTTTTATACTTATCTGGGAAATTTTTGCTGACCCCCTTTTAAAATAAATTTACAAATATCTTTTTTTACCTATTCATATGGATTTAAAGAGAATTTTAAATATCTAAAAAAGAGAAATGTTAAACAAATGTTAAAAACATTTGAAAGAATTTCGGTCTTTTCGATAGATTTATCGTGAATTTTCTTCACGATTTTTCAGAAAATTATCTATTTTGTTCTTGCAATATAAAAAAAATAAATTTATAATAAATTTAACGATAAACTTTTGAAATTTTGAATAGATTCTCATTAATAATAATGAGTTTTTTTTTGTTTTTTACTTTGTTTTATATAATTTTATACTTTAAAATATATTTTCACCCAATTTAATGTTTTAAAAAGTAGATAGTTTTGCGTGTAATGAGTAAATTTCACCGATTTTAAGGTTAATTTCGAACATCTGTTTATGGCACTAGTCTAGTCCATTGGCTAAGTGCCAAGGAGATGTTGACATTCAATTTTTTATTTCTAAAGTTAGATGATTAGATCACTGATATTTTCGTTGATAACTTCTCTAGAAGAATTCGAACTTTTTTTACACCTCGGTAATTTCAGTTGTATCGTAGTCCTCAACATCTTAATGGCCCTCTAGATACTCTTAACAAGTCCTTTCTTAAGTTTCATCAGTGGATTAGTCACTTTGACGTTATAAACTTATTTAAAAAATTAATTTTCGAATTAAAAAAAAAATATATATATATATATACACGTGATAAAGCTCTTTTATCCGCTTAATATTCTTGATATTAAAGTTGTCTCATATTTGATATCTTAAGATAAATAAAGAGAATCTAAGTTGTTGGCGGTAACTCCCGACTGAATTACTTAATGGACTAAATGGACTGTACTAATTTTCTTCCTTCTTTCAATTAAGCTATTTCTTTTCTCTTTGTTGGTAATGTGATACCTGATGCTTGTTCTGTGGAAGATAAAGTACTTAACTTTAACATGAAAGATTCATTTCTATGTAACTTCATCTTAAATTTCAAATTTAAAAATGTTATGTTTAGATTAATTAATAATTGCAATAATAATTAAATCTCTTAGGCTTCAAGAAGGAAAAAAATTTAGATTAAATTTACTGTGATAAATTCAAAGATAACACAAAAAATAACACACACATATATATAAGCTATATAGATTTTCTGACATCTAGACTGTTTCTATGGAGTTATAAGTCTATGAAATGGAATGAAATAATTAATTAGAAAATAAATTATGTTTACTTTTTAATAAAAAAAATATTTCTTTCAAAGAAAAAAAATAATATAGAAACTAAAAATTAATTTAAAAATTATCTATCTGAAACACGAGAATATAACATTAATCAAGAAGTTTTTAACATAAGAGACTTATTAAAATACCAAGTAAAACATTAAAAAAAATAATAACTTGCAGATTATTAATAATAATTAAACAGAGAAACGTTTATTATCTTAAGATTAATATTGATAATTAAACTTTGACAGAAAGATTGATTCTAATTGACTAATATAACTGATATTAGATTTATATATAATTACTTACTACTATATAATATTGAAACTACTCGTATATACTTGAATGATTTATAGGCATAATTCTTGAGTATAAAATTACTATTTATATAAATATATTACGCATTATAATTAAAGATATTAATAATAAATGCAGATAAAGTTTATATAAATACATATATGTGCTGAGAATAAAGATTGATAGTAATAAACTTAGTTAATTTTCAAGTTAAACAAAGTGTATTGGTTAGATAAGTAGAATATATAACCTCATAAATAGGTTTTAAATAATATAAATATCATAAAAATAAAGATAAAGGACCATTTATCTATATTGTTAGTAAAGTTAACAATATTCATTAAGGCATTTTTATAGAAAATATAATAATAATAATTATTATTATTCACTAATATTTCGATGAATAATATTTTAATATTTTTATTTTAAAGGTATTTTTAAACAATTTTTTTAAGCAGTAATTAATTTTTCATATGAAAGTAATTGAAAAAGAATTGAAATTTTCGTAATGCTTTCATTAAATATTATACAAATTTAAATATTTTATTAAGTAAAATAAATTATAAAACATCGTAATGGAAAGCATAAAGATTAATTGAAAATATTAATTATAAATAATGCTATTTAAATTATTAAGTTTATAAAAAGAGAATTTATAAGTCAACAATACATTAGAGCCATTAAAGTAACTTTTTTTATTTCCTTTTATTTTTTTATTTTTTCCTGTTTCGTAAGGAACTTTACGATTTTCTTTAATTAGAAATCTCAAGAATAATGTATAAAGAATAACAAGGTAATAATTCAAATGAAATGAAAGTAAATATTTTAACAGTATTGACTAAGAGAAAATGTTTAAGGAACGTAACTCATTTAAACTCCTCATATAGCTTTATGTGCAAACAGAAATATTTTTATGACTTAAAAAAATTGAATTTCATTAAAATCGCTTCATTTATCCTAGTAGATTACTTTAAAGAATATCAATATTCTAAGTCACAAGGAATGGGCTTAAGTCATTAACATTGCTTACTTATTACCATCAATTTTTCTCCTGAATGGAAATGTTCGCATTTAATGTTCGCTTTTCTCTTTTAACTTTATAGAAAATTTAAAATGACACGCCTGAATAATATAATATCATATAGATGTTTTTCGGGACGTGATCTGTTTAAGATCCTTTATATATTCAAAATAATATATATATATATTTATATATATATTTTTTCGTATAATTTTTGAATATTCAACTTTAAACTTAAACTAGAACAATATATTTAAGCTTTATATTTTCAATGTTTTTCGGAGATTAAATTAATAGTTTTGCTTGTTTTAAACTTTTAAATGCGTTTAAAATCTTTAAATTTTATAGTTTAATATTGACTTAAATATGAGATTAATAATTGATATATATTTTTCCATAATTATTATCAGTTTCTAATTAATAATTAATTTATACCGAGAGAAGATATATTTTTATCTGGATAATAATTTATTAATTTTTGTACTTGTATTACTTATAACATTTTTATAATTTAGATATTATAGAGTGTGAGAGATTATTAATAGAAATCATAATTTAAAATAGCTTTTTAAATTATGATTTCTATTAATAATCTGTAGTAAATTAAGTGTGAAAGATAAAGTTAAACAAATGAAATTCTTGAAATTAACAAATCTGAAGAGAAAGATGATACTAAAGTGAGCTTTGTAACGTGTTTTTGTATATCTTCTTATTTCGGAAGAGGAATTATAGCTGAGTAGATGATGTTAATTAGAGAAAATAGCTAACATAATCACGGAAAGAACCATTCAAATTCATCCCTTTCACATTAAAATTCTTCAGCATTTTATTTGATACTGTCAGAGAATTATTATAATAGCTTTTATAGCAAATGCAAGAGTCTATGTAAGAAAACATAAACACTTTTTACATTTTCATTATTGTATCCAATTATTTTAAGTATTTGCTGTGTCGTCATTAAAAAAATTAGAAATGAACTGTTTTAGATGTATTCGTTATCATTAATTGTTACTTTGTATTACTTAGGTTTATTGGTTCTAAAGAAAAAGATGTCTTTGCATTATATATTACTTTTCCGGCTCTTAAAATAACACAGGGAAAGTATTGTGTACAGTCAAATTTCGACCCTCCAGGTGTTTTGCATTTTCTCAACATTTTAAAGTTTTCTGATTCCAAAAACATTTTTAAAAAGGAACATAATTCTGTATGTAGGTATGTTTACCTGTATTTTGTTTTATATCTCAGGACTAATGTGGACGTAAAGTTTTGTAATTTGGCAGAAATACTTCTATGAATATATATGAGACACTGATGCTAATACATTTTGGAGGTGAGTCAAGGGAAGGAGAGATAGAGGTGCAGGTATTATATGTCGAGTGGGGTCAGACTTAATGACAATTTAACTCTTTAATGGCGTTTACAATATTTTAAAAACTCGATTCTATTCCCAAAATAAAGACTTTGCCTTATTTAGTGTCGTGTCTTTCGACTCATGTTAATACCATATTTCTAACTTTTAGCAATTATAATTGAAAATTATCGAACTTTCTCTGCCCCCTTAACCTCTTGTTTGAGTATAAGATCCCTTGCCAGCTTTTTTCCCTCTAAAGACTTTTGCATTCTTTTAATTATAAGAAATTGCAGGAAATTGGAAATAAATTACAGTCGACCCCCTATAACACTGTTGATTTTTCCATTTTATATGAATTCCGTGTTGTATGAGTCACTTAGATTTTACAAATACGTGAGCCGTTCACAGCCCGGCACACGTATTTGTAAAATCTAAGTGACTCGNAAGAAAAATATCAAGATATGTTAGTTTTCTTTTTTCTATCTATTGCATCATTCCAATGTAAGAAAGTGCATTTATACTGAGCAACAAATTCTTCTAGGTCTATACTTTCTTACCATTGCTTAATATGACATGTAACGAAAGAAAGAAACGTACAACACACCAATATAAGTTAGTAAACAAAAGACAAAAAAAAAATATCTTCATTTATTATTCAATCAAACAATAAAAAAATAAGCGAAAAGTTTACATAAGTTTAAAATTTAATATTTTCTTTAATAAATCTAAATTATATACACGTTACAGTTGAATAAATTCAAATTTTTGAAGAATTATAAACAGGCAGAAACACGACACATTCGATCAATATTATAATTACTACGAATAACGTTACTTACTCAACGTAAGAAACAATTGTGATGCAAACTGTAATCAATCAAGCAGTTTGATGGAAGAGTTCAAAGATGAATTCTTTGAAATTCTGTTTGTAAATCGTCAACTTAACGGTCATCAAGGAAGTTCATAACCTGAAATGATAAACTTCGCAGGATGTCCATCACCAAGAGGAAGCTAACCTCGCCTAAATTGTGTCGAGAGTGGAATGAATCATGTAAACTAAATGTTTTAGTGTCACGGTGAGGCGCAAACTACTTGCCGTAAATCTAACAATGTGTAAAGTTACCAAGAAGCTATTGCAAATTGCAAAGGATGGAAAATTAGTTTTCCTCTCTCTGTTCTTCAGATATAAGTGAATGAATTTTTAAAAAGATTAACACGTTTTGTGATAATTTAATGTTTTTCCCATTAGTTTGTTTTTATCGCTTAAAACGTTGTTAAAGATTAGTGAGCAATCTTGTTTTGAAGCATTCAAAATATTTAATTGAATTTACTTAGTAGTTTCTTGAAAATTTATTTTTAGTATCTTTCTAGAGATTTAGACAATTATCCTTCCTTCTATAAAATTCTGAATACATTTACTTCAATTTTCGATAAGATTTTGACCTTTTTTTTTACATGTAAATGTTGTAATGTAATCTTTTGTACAAATATCTCATTACAATTCATTGGCTTAGTGTAACTTTAATTATTTTTCTGCTTTTGACTTTATTTTGTTTATATTTTATATTCTTAAAGTTCAAAGTTATTAATTTATTTGCTTTTGTAATAATCAAGAATAATTATTCTTTCTCTTTAATTTAGCTGTGTTATTTTTATTTTTATACATATTTTTTACTTACTTTCATCTGCATTCTCATTAACTTTGGTATATTTTTATTATTATTTTTTTTTTGGCTTCGTTAAATTAAAATTTCTTCAATTTTGCTGTGTATGTATATATATACTACATTTAATTTATAAATATCTCTTCATTTAAACGACGAGTGTAGGAAAATAGTAGTAATTAAGGAAATTACGAGTTACAAATAAATATATTTGTATGTTTGAATACCGATTCCTTGCAATTGCATTTAAGTTCTAAAGGCAATTTCTCTTCCTCAATAAGGAATTTGTATTCAGTATTCACAATATACTCTGTTATCTCACTTCTGAAGTGCAAAAGTGATTAGGAAATAATTTAACAAATCCATTAATTTGCAACCTTCGATCATTTGACTTTAATCCCATTAAAAATCTATGCACGCATGTAAATGTATAATTATCAAAATGCTTGAATTAAAATTCTTTAAATAAATAATTTAATTTTACCCTATATTTCTCAATTCCTGTAACTTATATAAATAAATGTATATATATATATATATATAATTCTGTTTCTTTAACATAAGTAACTATAATATCATTAATCCACATCAAGCTTTAGACACCAAAACTTAAAACTGTTAAACAGTACAAACGATTACAGTATCGATTCTGTAAATTTAAATTAGGAAAAAAGCATCCAAAATTAATTTTATAAATCAAAAAATTGTTTATAATCTTTGTCGTATTTATTTAATTGACATGGGAACTAAAACATTATTAATAATACGAAGAGTTTGCAATATTAAGCAACGTTGAGAAGACGGATGTCATTATGAAGATATTAAAAGTTCTCTTATGGAAATCATTAGTTACCGTAGATTTCATTACCAAAATGACATTTATGACATCATAATTACTGTAAAGACGTATATTCAGTGATATATACAATAGCAATATTACTAGAGTGTAGGAGAATTTAAATACTTGTGTCATTGTACAAATTCAGGCAAACCACTTTGACTTCAATGGTCTGTTTGAAAGTTTTATTATCTTCTTCGGTTGTTATGAATCTACAACCTAATATGTCATCACAACTTGCTCGAACAGACATTTTTAACTATAGTATCACAGTGTTGATGTCAGTAAATTAAGTGTGAAAGATAAAGTTAAACAAATGAAATTCTTGAAATTAACAAATCTGAAGAGAAAGATGATACTAAAGTGAGCTTTGTAACGTGTTTTTGTATATNATATATATTTATTTATTTATTTATCTACTGCTTTATGAACTATCTCTTACATGAATTTATTCAAAAATATTATTACTTTCGATTAAATTTATGTAAATTATTATTTTTATCATTATTAAATTTATATAAATTTTCTTGTTTTTGCAGAAATTTCTTATGAAAATGTAATTTCATATTAAAGAAGAAGAAAATATTATGAAAAGAAGGAGATTTATCTTATGATGTTTACCATTATCTTTCTTTTAAAAATACACATTTTCGGCTTTCATAATGTAAATAAAAAATAAAAACCCCTTTAAGATTTTTAAAGAGAAAACATTTAAATATAAAAATTTTTTAAAGTTTAAAAAAAATGTATAAATATAAGAAATAATTAATGATAAAATTTATAATTTTATTGATATAAAAAGTAAAATTTAATTATTTTTACGTAGTATAAAATTGTAATTTTTAAGCTAATTAATATTAAATTTTGCATACATTATAATTATTTATTCATAAAATTATGATATAAAATTTATTTTAAAAATTCGAATGATGTATCATTTTATATATATATATATATTTATATACATACTACATACATACATATTACTAATTATAATTTCCAATTAAATATTTGTTTTCAATTATCATAAGCAGGATTAATATAAGTCATATTGTATTATAATCAGTTAGGATCAAGAGCTCAAATCTACTCCAAGATGATTAATAATAAACAATTTAGAACAGAATTCTAAATCAGTTTCTAAACTTATTGACTTTTTAATATGTAATACTTTAAAAAAATATAGTATGTATATACTATATACTTCTTATAAAATTCCTATATATTTCTGATTAGTCTTTATCAAATACAGGTGATCCAAAAGTCAGTTAACGGATTTTTATTTTACTGAAAATGAATTATAAACTGAGTTTAGAATTCTTTTCTTTCACAGAAACGTGATTTTACATACGATTAAGTGGTTAAATATACGAGAAAAACACTTCAATGGTTAACTGACTTTTAGGCCACCCTATATATATAACTTAAATATAAATGGGCGTCATTAAGAATTTTTAATGGTTTATTAATTAGAATAAATGATAAAGAGAGAGGAAAAAAACGTTTTAAGAAGTGGAGTTTAATAAATAGAAAAATAAAATTACAAATTTATAAAGAAACAATTTATTGTAATAACTTTACTATAAATATATCATTTAAACTGAGTTATTTAGTAATTAAATTTTCTTTAATCAGCATGTATTGTAAGTAAGCTTAAAGTTATCATCTACATTTGGTAAAGTTCATTTTGAAGTAAATTGAACCAACTTCACTTTGCCTTTTGAAAAATTCTTTAGTATAAAAATTCTACTGTATTCGTGCCTCTGGATTTTGTTCTGTAAAAATTGTGCACTTGGATCTTGTTCGGTTGAAATTGGATTGAAGGCTATTGCCCCGAAGAGTAAACCAATTTTTCTCACAAAAATTGAAATTTACTGTTAAGTTGAGAAAAGCAAATGAAAGTCTGATGTAAGAACTAAATACATAATTTTGCATCGTGATAAAATCGATGTAGAAAATAATTAATCTTTTGTAAATGTAATTTTAATAATAAAAAGTTTAAAAAAAATAAAGAAAAATTATTTTATTTTATTTTATTTTACAGATAAGTTTAGTTATTCAGAAAATATTTTTTTTTAAATTCTTCTACGAAGAGAGGATAGAAAATAATGAAAGAGGAAGAAAGCCCTCTTTTCTTAAGTGAAAATTAAAAAAAAATATTTGCAATATAAGTAATTAAAATATTTTTAATTACTTTAATTATGTAATTAGTTAGATAATTAGTTTAATTAATTTTTTTTAAAATCAGTATGAAATATTGAGTTAAATGATTAATGCTAAAGCATTATAAAAATAAAATTATTAAATATTTAAAACATTTTTAAAATAATTATTAATTATGAAATTAGAATATTTCAACAGTTATTAAACATAAAGATTTGCAAGACATAACAAAAAGTTTAAATGAAAACATTTAAAATGACAGAAAAATTTAGAAAAGTAACCATATTTATAATCACTCAACAGAAATTTCTTCTAACACTTAAGTTCAGAGAAAATGAAGAAGAGAATTGATCAGGAAATGGTAGAGACACGAAAGAAGGAAATGTATACAACACAGTAAGAAAGAGAAAATTAAAAAACAAGAGAAGACACCATTAACTCCTTTAGTGATTCAGATGCTGCTTGTATCTTCTTGTCTGATTTATTTTCTATTTCTAAAATAAAAGCTGGGAGAATACTGGGTTGAGTTTGCATACGTTATTAATATAAACTAGTCTCATGTAGAGATTCTACTGTCATTTATGATGATTTTTTAAGCTGTTCTTTATGTTTTTAAATGGTGTTTTGGAGTTTTTAAATCGAATTTGCATATTTTTAAATAGTTTTAAAAAATTATTTAAGTATTTTTTCAAATAATATTTCCTTTATTGTTCAGATAAGCACTCTGTTTTTCTTTTACTGGTGAATAAAAGTCAAAAATAATCAAGTCGATTTATTCTGTTTTAAATGATTCCAACGACAATCTAATTTATAAAATATTTTTTGTTGTGGACATAATATTCTATTGTTATCATATAATTGCAATTAACGTAAATCATATCAAATATATGTTATTAAATGTATTATAAACATTAAACATATTATTAAATATATGTGATAATTTATTTCATGTAAATTTCTTTCAGTGGGAAATTTTTAAATAATTTAATAAAGAATAATAATAATAAACATACACATGACCTCACAGGGGATTAGTAAAAACACGTGTGAAATTTCGTGATCTTCAGAAAGAACGTATTGAAGATTCACAGTGAAGCCGACACTAAAGAATCGAAATTTATCAAGGGATTGTGAATGTACACGTCACGACAAGTTCTGAAAAATCATAAAAATAAAATAAATATGGAGTTGATATCGTGTATTTGGAGTTATTTTAAAACAGGAAATATAATTTCCGAATTCTTTTTTTTTTGCAATTTGCAGTAATAACAGGAATCTAAACATATTAAAAATATATTTATTAATTTCCTGCAGATGATGAATTATCTTTCGTTAATTCTGTATATTTTCTTCGTTGTTCTACAAGAATTTTACAAAATTTTAATGCTTTTCTAATACATTTTAAAATAGTAACATTATTTATTAAAATAAATTAATACAATAAGTACAATTTCACATTTTTTTCATACCGGTAAATGTACACTGTACATGTACTGTACAGTAATTTTCTCAAATATCAAGTAAACATTTAATATATTTATAAAATTTCTACCTAAGAGAAACATTGAAGTATTCTGATAAATTCAGTTATAAAATTGAAAATATATATGTATTTATTAAGTATTTAAGAATAACGTTCCTATGTATGATGTCAAAAATTTTCACCCATTTAAATTACACAGCTTGAATGTATATAATAAGGCACGATTTAGTGTGCGTTGTTCTGTTGTACAACATTTATTGAATCTTTGAAGAATTTAGACATCAGATCTTGGCTTTTCGTCAGCAGATCTTGTGTTTAATAATTGAGAAATCGTCTTTACAAGCCAAATTATCACTGTAATTTCATTTCATTTCTTTCCTTCCACATGAAACCCATGAAGATAAAGAACGTATGATTAAACGTTTTTCATGTGCCTGGAGTTCTATGATAAAAATCAATGAAATTTCCTTTTTATTCTCGAAAAAAGAAGAGAAAAACATCGTTTCAGTTTACATGAATTGTTTTACATTCAGATTTTAGAATCTTCATCAACCTCTCTGAAAAACTTCATTACAATTTTCTTATATTAAGATGCATCTTTCACAATGAAAAATAATAAAAATCTAATTAATTATTATATTTTCAGAGTAAATCAATTAAAATTATAACAAATACAATTATAATTTTACTGAGTGTTGAATAATATTTCAGAAATATTGAGTATAATTATATATTATGATTTTACAGTTATGTATTTTTTAATTTAAAATATTAAAATGTAATTAAATATTTTTAAAGTAAAATGCATAATTATAATTAGATAAGAATTACGCGATAAGTTACATTAAAATTAACACTAAAAGAATGGTTATACTGTATAAAGAATTGAAAACATAGATTCCAAGTCTTCTCGACACACCCAGAATTAATTTAGTTCTCTTTTGATGAAAATCGGATGCGAGTAAAATAACAACAAATAAGGATTTTACTTAATTACATTTTCCGAATAAATTAAAAGTAATTTATTTAATTCAATTGAAATGGCGTATAATTTAGTTAAATTTCTAAAACAGTGTTTAAGTCGTCTGTGTTAAAAGTATTAAAAATTGTTAATAATTCATTTCGCTTGCAAATTAATAAATCATAATTAAAATATACAATAAAAATATATTAATTATAATTATAATTAACATTAATTTATTTTAAACTTAAGAAAGAAAATCATAAGATGTAATAAATTATATAATTTGTTATGAAGTATTCATAAATATATAAATTCTACTGTTATTTTAAGTAAGATATATGTTTTAATCTTATATATATATAATGTTTTTAAATAAATAATCTCATTTATTTCCTTTCGTGTATTGCATTAAAGAAAATTTTCAAATAATATTAAACTTTTGTATCAACTTACTTTATATATCTTTTCGTGGTTATTCATTAAAACTTTTATAATATATAACTTCATCAAAATAAAATATGATAATTAAGATACAGAGATCAATTTTCATGATTTTTCCCATTGGTAAAAGTCAAACAAGTTAAATGAAAATAAATTGCATTAATGCTTACATTCTTGCTTGGATGATCTTTCATCTTTTATAATTTTCCAAAAATGTAATTTGTCATTAAAAATATATTTTTACATACATAAAATCAATTTAAATTTAAAGGAAAAGATGGAAAGAATGTATTATTGTAAGAAATATTGTAAACAATTGATAAAATATATGTACATTTTATACACTTAAAGCATCATATACGGGAGTTATCCTGAGATGCTTCAGGAATAATTTATAAAAAAGAAAATGTGATTGTTATTAACTTATTTATGAATTTTCATGTAATTTTATTAATAATAAATTCAAAATTAAATTTTATTATTAATAATATTTTATTCATTTCGAGAAGAAAATATTTCTAAAAATCAAGTCATAGAATTCTGTGTGATAAAAATATGATTTCGGACAAACAATATATCAAAGAGAAATCATCATCGGAAGAAGAGAAAAAGAAAAATATCAAGATATGTTAGTTTTCTTTTTTCTATCTATTGCATCATTCCAATGTAAGAAAGTGCATTTATACTGAGCAACAAATTCTTCTAGGTCTATACTTTCTTACCATTGCTTAATATGACATGTAACGAAAGAAAGAAACGTACAACAAACCAATATAAGTTAGTAAACAAAAGACAAAAAAAAATATCTTCATTTATTATTCAATCAAACAATAAAAAAATAAGCGAAAAGTTTACATAAGTTTAAAATTTAATATTTTCTTTAATAAATCTAAATTATATACACGTTACAGTTGAATAAATTCAAATTTTTGAAGAATTATAAACAGGCAGAAACACGACACATTCGATCAATATTATAATTACTACGAATAACGTTACTTACTCAACGTAAGAAACAATTGTGATGCAAACTGTAATCAATCAAGCAGTTTGATGGAAGAGTTCAAAGATGAATTCTTTGAAATTCTGTTTGTAAATCGTCAACTTAACGGTCATCAAGGAAGTTCATAACCTGAAATGATAAACTTCGCAGGATGTCCATCACCAAGAGGAAGCTAACCTCGCCTAAATTGTGTCGAGAGTGGAATGAATCATGTAAACTAAATGTTTTAGTGTCACGGTGAGGCGCAAACTACTTGCCGTAAATCTAACAATGTGTAAAGTTACCAAGAAGCTATTGCAAATTGCAAAGGATGGAAAATTAGTTTTCCTCTCTCTGTTCTTCAGATATAAGTGAATGAATTTTTAAAAAGATTAACACGTTTTGTGATAATTTAATGTTTTTCCCATTAGTTTGTTTTTATCGCTTAAAACGTTGTTAAAGATTAGTGAGCAATCTTGTTTTGAAGCATTCAAAATATTTAATTGAATTTACTTAGTAGTTTCTTGAAAATTTATTTTTAGTATCTTTCTAGAGATTTAGACAATTATCCTTCCTTCTATAAAATTCTGAATACATTTACTTCAATTTTCGATAAGATTTTGACCTTTTTTTTTACATGTAAATGTTGTAATGTAATCTTTTGTACAAATATCTCATTACAATTCATTGGCTTAGTGTAACTTTAATTATTTTTCTGCTTTTGACTTTATTTTGTTTATATTTTATATTCTTAAAGTTCAAAGTTATTAATTTATTTGCTTTTGTAATAATCAAGAATAATTATTCTTTCTCTTTAATTTAGCTGTGTTATTTTTATTTTTATACATATTTTTTACTTACTTTCATCTGCATTCTCATTAACTTTGGTATATTTTTATTATTATTTTTTTTTTGGCTTCGTTAAATTAAAATTTCTTCAATTTTGCTGTGTATGTATATATATACTACATTTAATTTATAAATATCTCTTCATTTAAACGACGAGTGTAGGAAAATAGTAGTAATTAAGGAAATTACGAGTTACAAATAAATATATTTGTATGTTTGAATACCGATTCCTTGCAATTGCATTTAAGTTCTAAAGGCAATTTCTCTTCCTCAATAAGGAATTTGTATTCAGTATTCACAATATACTCTGTTATCTCACTTCTGAAGTGCAAAAGTGATTAGGAAATAATTTAACAAATCCATTAATTTGCAACCTTCGATCATTTGACTTTAATCCCATTAAAAATCTATGCACGCATGTAAATGTATAATTATCAAAATGCTTGAATTAAAATTCTTTAAATAAATAATTTAATTTATTAAAATAATTTTTTGTGCGAATTGTTTTGCATTTATTGTCGAATTTAGATGTAAGCAGTAAGAATTATTTATATATATATCTTTAGAAAATGTAAATCCAGACAAGCGCCTTTCTCATGATATATACATCTTCTATGTCGAAAATATAAAGCGAAAAATTTATAAGTTCTTTCAATGTTGAATCATCACAGAGAAAGAGAGAGGATGATACATGACTCTAAAACATGACTGTATATGCAATATTTCTGTGACTATTAATAGAATTCACACATTTATTCGGAACAAAAATATCATATGCAAAAATCATTCATATTATTAAATTGTTACATTTATTTGTTAAATATTAAATATATATATTGTAGTAATTCAATTATATACTTTCTTTATTAGTTTATTATTTTTCTCTGGAAGGATAAACAAAATAATTAGAATAATTAACACTAATTTGATTATCTCAGTTTACAAATATGTTCAGAAAATGAATAAATAAAGTCATTATTATATATAAAAATTATAATA
>NW_019384984.1:270118-278513 GCF_000671375.1 Centruroides sculpturatus | reverse complement strand
AATTAATAATTGTAAAAAAATACAGTATTAAAATTTTACTTTAAATTATTTTTTCGAACTAATGACATGTTTTTTTTTTAAATATTGAGCAATTGTAATGACGGTGGAAGCATTTTAAAAAAATTTAAGTATTTATACATTTATGGGTCATTTTTAAGGAAGAAAATGTTCCTTTTATCAATTTTTTATTGAAAAAAAAAATAAGGTGAAAAAGTCAGATAGATGATGATGCATTAAGCAATAGGAATGACAAATGCAAATAAACAAGACATCAAAGTGCAAATATATCGTATACTTATATGTATATCTAAGATCTATGTAGGTAATGATATCTATATGTTTCTGTCCAAGGTATAATGTTCAATGTTTCTGAATAGAGTAGCCTTAGGGTTGCACAGTCAGCTGTCATCTGCCCCGTCTAGGAGAAGAAAGGATGCTGTTTACTATGAACTTTTCAAGCATAAAGAATGCCGAAGTCACGTAGAGTATCATCTATTGAAATACCATGCTTCATGTGAACTACGTATCATCAGAAGCCTTTTTAGTATATGGATCAAAAACGTTCTGAAATTGTCCCATTGAATGTACTTCTTTTCAAACTCACTTATTGATCATTGACGGTAGAAAATAGAAAGTACTTGGACTGAAGACATCGATATACCCCACTTTTAGAAGAAAGATTTCTGAGATTATAAGATTCCTATAATATATATAAATATCGTATATTCTGTATAAAAGTTTTGAACTTTTATTCTTAATATTTAGGCAGAGATATATCTGTATTATTGATTTACTTTATCTGAAAACTAATGATATTATAATTTTAAAAATTTTGGATTGTTTCGCTGTTTTTAAATAGTAAAAAATATTATCTAATAAATTCTAAATAAATGTTATGGAATTAATAGTCTTAATCACGGTTTATTATCACGATCATATCGATTCGATCGATATTAATCAAATAAATTGCTGGAAAGATATCTTCTATAAGATACATCTCGTATATAAATTATAACTAAATCATAAAAATTCATGATANAATGTACACTGTACATGTACTGTACAGTAATTTTCTCAAATATCAAGTAAACATTTAATATATTTATAAAATTTCTACCTAAGAGAAACATTGAAGTATTCTGATAAATTCAGTTATAAAATTGAAAATATATATGTATTTATTAAGTATTTAAGAATAACGTTCCTATGTATGATGTCAAAAATTTTCACCCATTTAAATTACACAGCTTGAATGTATATAATAAGGCACGATTTAGTGTGCGTTGTTCTGTTGTACAACATTTATTGAATCTTTGAAGAATTTAGACATCAGATCTTGGCTTTTCGTCAGCAGATCTTGTGTTTAATAATTGAGAAATCGTCTTTACAAGCCAAATTATCACTGTAATTTCATTTCATTTCTTTCCTTCCACATGAAACCCATGAAGATAAAGAACGTATGATTAAACGTTTTTCATGTGCCTGGAGTTCTATGATAAAAATCAATGAAATTTCCTTTTTATTCTCGAAAAAAGAAGAGAAAAACATCGTTTCAGTTTACATGAATTGTTTTACATTCAGATTTTAGAATCTTCATCAACCTCTCTGAAAAACTTCATTACAATTTTCTTATATTAAGATGCATCTTTCACAATTAAAAATAATAAAAATCTAATTAATTATTATATTTTCAGAGTAAATCAATTAAAATTATAACAAATACAATTATAATTTTACTGAGTGTTGAATAATATTTCAGAAATATTGAGTATAATTATATATTATGATTTTACAGTTATGTATTTTTTAATTTAAAATATTAAAATGTAATTAAATATTTTTAAAGTAAAATGTATTTATTTTAAACTATATCAATAATTATAATTAAATAAGAATTACACGATAAGTTACATTAAAATTAACACTAAAAGAATGGTTATACTGTATAAAGAATTGAAAACATAGATTCCAAGTCTTCTCGACACACCCAGAATTAATTTAGTTCTCTTTTGATGAAAATCGGATGCGAGTAAAATAACAACAAATAAGGATTTTACTTAATTACATTTTCCGAATAAATTAAAAGTAATTTATTTAATTCAATTGAAATGGCGTATAATTTAGTTAAATTTCTAAAACAGTGTTTAAGTCGTCTGTGTTAAAAGTATTAAAAATTGTTAATAATTCATTTCGCTTGCAAATTAATAAATCATAATTAAAATATACAATAAAAATATATTAATTATAATTATAATTAACATTAATTTATTTTAAACTTAAGAAAGAAAATCANATTTTTTGTTGTGGACATAATATTCTATTGTTATCATATAATTGCAATTAACGTAAATCATATCAAATATATGTTATTAAATGTATTATAAACATTAAACATATTATCAAATATATGTGATAATTTATTTCATGTAAATTTCTTTCAGTGGGAAATTTTTAAATAATTTAATAAAGAATAATAATAATAAACATACACATGACCTCACAGGGGATTAGTAAAAACACGTGTGAAATTTCGTGATCTTCAGAAAGAACGTATTGAAGATTCACAGTGAAGCCGACACTAAAGAATCGAAATTTATCAAGGGATTGTGAATGTACACGTCACGACAAGTTCTGAAAAATCATAAAAATAAAATAAATATGGAGTTGATATCGTGTATTTGGAGTTATTTTAAAACAGGAAATATAATTTCCGAATTCTTTTTTTTTGCAATTTGCAGTAATAACAGGAATCTAAACATATTAAAAATATATTTATTAATTTCCTGCAGATGATGAATTATCTTTCGTTAATTCTGTATATTTTCTTCGTTGTTCTACAAGAATTTTACAAAATTTTAATGCTTTTCTAATACATTTTAAAATAGTAACATTATTTATTAAAATAAATTAATACAATAAGTACAATTTCACATTTTTTTCATACCGGTAAATGTACACTGTACATGTACTGTACAGTAATTTTCTCAAATATCAAGTAAACATTTAATATATTTATAAAATTTCTACCTAAGAGAAACATTGAAGTATTCTGATAAATTCAGTTATAAAATTGAAAATATATATGTATTTATTAAGTATTTAAGAATAACGTTCCTATGTATGATGTCAAAAATTTTCACCCATTTAAATTACACAGCTTGAATGTATATAATAAGGCACGATTTAGTGTGCGTTGTTCTGTTGTACAACATTTATTGAATCTTTGAAGAATTTAGACATCAGATCTTGGCTTTTCGTCAGCAGATCTTGTGTTTAATAATTGAGAAATCGTCTTTACAAGCCAAATTATCACTGTAATTTCATTTCATTTCTTTCCTTCCACATGAAACCCATGAAGATAAAGAACGTATGATTAAACGTTTTTCATGTGCCTGGAGTTCTATGATAAAAATCAATGAAATTTCCTTTTTATTCTCGAAAAAAGAAGAGAAAAACATCGTTTCAGTTTACATGAATTGTTTTACATTCAGATTTTAGAATCTTCATCAACCTCTCTGAAAAACTTCATTACAATTTTCTTATATTAAGATGCATCTTTCACAATTAAAAATAAATGAAAAATAATAAAAATCTAATTAATTATTATATTTTCAGAGTAAATCAATTAAAATTATAACAAATACAATTATAATTTTACTGAGTGTTGAATAATATTTCAGAAATATTGAGTATAATTATATATTATGATTTTACAGTTATGTATTTTTTAATTTAAAATATTAAAATGTAATTAAATATTTTTAAAGTAAAATGCATAATTATAATTAGATAAGAATTACGCGATAAGTTACATTAAAATTAACACTAAAAGAATGGTTATACTGTATAAAGAATTGAAAACATAGATTCCAAGTCTTCTCGACACACCCAGAATTAATTTAGTTCTCTTTTGATGAAAATCGGATGCGAGTAAAATAACAACAAATAAGGATTTTACTTAATTACATTTTCCGAATAAATTAAAAGTAATTTATTTAATTCAATTGAAATGGCGTATAATTTAGTTAAATTTCTAAAACAGTGTTTAAGTCGTCTGTGTTAAAAGTATTAAAAATTGTTAATAATTCATTTCGCTTGCAAATTAATAAATCATAATTAAAATATACAATAAAAATATATTAATTATAATTATAATTAACATTAATTTATTTTAAACTTAAGAAAGAAAATCATAAGATGTAATAAATTATATAATTTGTTATGAAGTATTCATAAATATATAAATTCTACTGTTATTTTAAGTAAGATATATGTTTTAATCTTATATATATATAATGTTTTTAAATAAATAATCTCATTTATTTCCTTTCGTGTATTGCATTAAAGAAAATTTTCAAATAATATTAAACTTTTGTATCAACTTACTTTATATATCTTTTCGTGGTTATTCATTAAAACTTTTATAATATATAACTTCATCAAAATAAAATATGATAATTAAGATACAGAGATCAATTTTCATGATTTTTCCCATTGGTAAAAGTCAAACAAGTTAAATGAAAATAAATTGCATTAATGCTTACATTCTTGCTTGGATGATCTTTCATCTTTTATAATTTTCCAAAAATGTAATTTGTCATTAAAAATATATTTTTACATACATAAAATCAATTTAAATTTAAAGGAAAAGATGGAAAGAATGTATTATTGTAAGAAATATTGTAAACAATTGATAAAATATATGTACATTTTATACACTTAAAGCATCATATTCGGGAGTTATCCTGAGATGCTTCAGGAATAATTTATAAAAAAGAAAATGTGATTGTTATTAACTTATTTATGAATTTTCATGTAATTTTATTAATAATAAATTCAAAATTAAATTTTATTATTAATAATATTTTATTCATTTCGAGAAGAAAATATTTCTAAAAATCAAGTCATAGAATTCTGTGTGATAAAAATATGATTTCGGACAAACAATATATCAAAGAGAAATCATCATCGGAAGAAGAGAAAAAGAAAAATATCAAGATATGTTAGTTTTCTTTTTTCTATCTATTGCATCATTCCAATGTAAGAAAGTGCATTTATACTGAGCAACAAATTCTTCTAGGTCTATACTTTCTTACCATTGCTTAATATGACATGTAACGAAAGAAAGAAACGTACAACAAACCAATATAAGTTAGTAAACAAAAGACAAAAAAAAATATCTTCATTTATTATTCAATCAAACAATAAAAAAATAAGCGAAAAGTTTACATAAGTTTAAAATTTAATATTTTCTTTAATAAATCTAAATTATATACACGTTACAGTTGAATAAATTCAAATTTTTGAAGAATTATAAACAGGCAGAAACACGACACATTCGATCAATATTATAATTACTACGAATAACGTTACTTACTCAACGTAAGAAACAATTGTGATGCAAACTGTAATCAATCAAGCAGTTTGATGGAAGAGTTCAAAGATGAATTCTTTGAAATTCTGTTTGTAAATCGTCAACTTAACGGTCATCAAGGAAGTTCATAACCTGAAATGATAAACTTCGCAGGATGTCCATCACCAAGAGGAAGCTAACCTCGCCTAAATTGTGTCGAGAGTGGAATGAATCATGTAAACTAAATGTTTTAGTGTCACGGTGAGGCGCAAACTACTTGCCGTAAATCTAACAATGTGTAAAGTTACCAAGAAGCTATTGCAAATTGCAAAGGATGGAAAATTAGTTTTCCTCTCTCTGTTCTTCAGATATAAGTGAATGAATTTTTAAAAAGATTAACACGTTTTGTGATAATTTAATGTTTTTCCCATTAGTTTGTTTTTATCGCTTAAAACGTTGTTAAAGATTAGTGAGCAATCTTGTTTTGAAGCATTCAAAATATTTAATTGAATTTACTTAGTAGTTTCTTGAAAATTTATTTTTAGTATCTTTCTAGAGATTTAGACAATTATCCTTCCTTCTATAAAATTCTGAATACATTTACTTCAATTTTCGATAAGATTTTGACCTTTTTTTTTACATGTAAATGTTGTAATGTAATCTTTTGTACAAATATCTCATTACAATTCATTGGCTTAGTGTAACTTTAATTATTTTTCTGCTTTTGACTTTATTTTGTTTATATTTTATATTCTTAAAGTTCAAAGTTATTAATTTATTTGCTTTTGTAATAATCAAGAATAATTATTCTTTCTCTTTAATTTAGCTGTGTTATTTTTATTTTTATACATATTTTTTACTTACTTTCATCTGCATTCTCATTAACTTTGGTATATTTTTATTATTATTTTTTTTTTGGCTTCGTTAAATTAAAATTTCTTCAATTTTGCTGTGTATGTATATATATACTACATTTAATTTATAAATATCTCTTCATTTAAACGACGAGTGTAGGAAAATAGTAGTAATTAAGGAAATTACGAGTTACAAATAAATATATTTGTATGTTTGAATACCGATTCCTTGCAATTGCATTTAAGTTCTAAAGGCAATTTCTCTTCCTCAATAAGGAATTTGTATTCAGTATTCACAATATACTCTGTTATCTCACTTCTGAAGTGCAAAAGTGATTAGGAAATAATTTAACAAATCCATTAATTTGCAACCTTCGATCATTTGACTTTAATCCCATTAAAAATCTATGCACGCATGTAAATGTATAATTATCAAAATGCTTGAATTAAAATTCTTTAAATAAATAATTTAATTTATTAAAATAATTTTTTGTGCGAATTGTTTTGCATTTATTGTCGAATTTAGATGTAAGCAGTAAGAATTATTTATATATATATCTTTAGAAAATGTAAATCCAGACAAGCGCCTTTCTCATGATATATACATCTTCTATGTCGAAAATATAAAGCGAAAAATTTATAAGTTCTTTCAATGTTGAATCATCACAGAGAAAGAGAGAGGATGATACATGACTCTAAAACATGACTGTATATGCAATATTTCTGTGACTATTAATAGAATTCACACATTTATTCGGAACAAAAATATCATATGCAAAAATCATTCATATTATTAAATTGTTACATTTATTTGTTAAATATTAAATATATATATTGTAGTAATTCAATTATATACTTTCTTTATTAGTTTATTATTTTTCTCTGGAAGGATAAACAAAATAATTAGAATAATTAACACTAATTTGATTATCTCAGTTTACAAATATGTTCAGAAAATGAATAAATAAAGTCATTATTATATATAAAAATTATAATATTTATCTTAAACTTCAACATCTAAAATAATTAATAAATAATTAATTTAATTAAAAATTATATTATGATAATAATAATAATAATAACAACAACAACAACAACAACAACGTCTTTATTGTATTAAGGCGCGCCTTGTCACAGGGGAGATAATTATCAATTTGATACAAGCAAAATAACAAAATACTATTTTCATAATTTTCTTCCTTCACTTTTTATGAATTTAACATTATGACAAATGAATTTATAGACTTCGTATATTCATTAATGTACGATGTAATTCTTATAGAGAATTACATCGTACATTAATGAATATACGAAGTTTTCGAACTGCAATTTTCAAATTTCAGGGCTATAAATTCCCACTGTCGTCCGTCTGGCTGTCCATCCTTAATTTCCAAAACGGAGTTAGATAGATGAAACTCGAGACCAGATATGGAAAGCTTAGAAGCTCCCGATTAAATGTATAGGAAATTCCGTTCGGGACCGGAAGTCACGTGATTTCAATTCAAAAAATTTTCGCCAGAACGGAGTTACAAGATGACCAGCATGGCTCTGTTGTTATCAGAAAAAGTATGATGTACAGGGGCATGACATTACTAATTTGAGATGGAAAGCATATATTTAAAATTAAACAAATTGCAACTCGACTTTGTGACAATGTCATAATAATTTTTGCTCGTGTTTTTAAAGGTTGTATTTAAAATGTAATTTGGAATTTCTTCAGTTGCGTGTCATTACTTATCAAAAAATAGTGTCCAGATGTAAACGACATATTATTTATATGACTAATTCACAAATGCCAGTTAATTTACTGTTTGTTATAATAGATGACTCTCGACTGGCTTTGTTATCAGATACATAATAGCAAAAGAATATGTTGTTAATGAAAATTAAACAGTAAATGTTTGACAGATTTTGAAAAATTAATTTAGTTACTAAAAAATTTATACTTTAATCGAACAAGATGTTACGGCAGTGTAAACATTTATTATCTTTAATTATTTATAAATGTTTTTAATTAATTTATTGACATATTTTTGAAATAATTTCCAACCCCCAAAAATATTATTCACTTCTTGTTCAGTTTAAATATTTGATTTCATATCTCAAAATATTATATTTATTTTTTTTTATACAAGAAAATATTATATTATTTAAAATTATAATTATGTAGAGTAAATGTTGTATATTA
>NW_019384984.1:251582-269661 GCF_000671375.1 Centruroides sculpturatus | reverse complement strand
AATTAATAATTGTAAAAAAATACAGTATTAAAATTTTACTTTAAATTATTTTTTCGAACTAATGACATGTTTTTTTTTTAAATATTGAGCAATTGTAATGACGGTGGAAGCATTTTAAAAAAATTTAAGTATTTATACATTTATGGGTCATTTTTAAGGAAGAAAATGTTCCTTTTATCAATTTTTTATTTGAAAAAAAAATAAGGTGAAAAAGTCAGATAGATGATGATGCATTAAGCAATAGGAATGACAAATGCAAATAGACAAGACATCAAAGTGCAAATATATCGTATACTTATATGTATATCTAAGATCTATGTAGGTAATGATATCTATATGTTTCTGTCCAAGGTATAATGTTCAATGTTTCTGAATAGAGTAGCCTTAGGGTTGCACAGTCAGCTGTCATCTGCCCCGTCTAGGAGAAGAAAGGATGCTGTTTACTATGAACTTTTCAAGCATAAAGAATGCCGAAGTCACGTAGAGTATCATCTATTGAAATACCATGCTTCATGTGAACTACGTATCATCAGAAGCCTTTTTAGTATATGGATCAAAAACGTTCTGAAATTGTCCCATTGAATGTACTTCTTTTCAAACTCACTTATTGATCATTGACGGTAGAAAATAGAAAGTACTTGGACTGAAGACATCGATATACCCCACTTTTAGAAGAAAGATTTCTGAGATTATAAGATTCCTATAATATATATAAATATCGTATATTCTGTATAAAAGTTTTGAACTTTTATTCTTAATATTTAGGCAGAGATATATGTGTATTATTGATTTACTTTATCTGAAAACTAATGATATTATAATTTTAAAAATTTTGGATTGTTTCGCTGTTTTTAAATAGTAAAAAATATTATCTAATAAATTCTAAATAAATGTTATGGAATTAATAGTCTTAATCACGGTTTATTATCACGATCATATCAATTCGATCGATATTAATCAAATAAATTGCTGGAAAGATATCTTCTATAAGATACATCTCGTATATAAATTATAACTAAATCATAAAAATTCATGATAACATGCAATATTATATTAATCACAAAATTTTGTATTTTTTATCATAAATTTCTTTAAAGATAAGAGGAATAGAATAGTTTAAAAATAATTTATGTGCCTTGAGAAAGTTTAAGTAATGTTCATATACATTTAAATGAAGCAAGTCATGCCAACTTACACGCTAGAGAAGATTTTCAAGCATCACCACCAAAATTATGTAAAAATATTACGACAGTTTAATGGATAGATACACACAAAACGAAATAAATCATAAATTACATTTAAGATTACAGCAAAAAAGAAAAAACAAGAAAATATTTATAGAACATATAATTAGTAAATGTGATGTAATTGTAACTTGTCAGCTTTACTGACAGTTTAGAGAGATTTATATGTGTTAATTGGCATGTTTACATACAAAACATGAATTAGAGATTTAATGAGTTATGTCTTTGTCTTACCGCATTTACAAGGCTTTCATTATATGGATCACAATCGTGTAACTGGTTGTAAACCCACGCTTTCTTCACATAAGAAAGTATCTGATTACGGCTGTAAAAATCCAACAATCAAGCGTAATGGAGAAAGAATCTATGGCAGAAAAAATTTAGATCTTGTATATCAGCGTGAAATGTCAGGAAGGAACGATTGGATGCTGTACGTGATAGAAGGTTAGAGTGATGTATATTTGTACACAAACGTTTATGATCCTGGTTTGGTCTATCTATACTATTTCCCAACAGATAAAATAGGATGTGAGACAATCCCATCAGTAAAGACAAAAAGCTATCAACTTTCCCAATTTTATTTCTAGGAATACCAGTCAATTATAGTATTTTTTTAAAAAAATGTTATCTTTAAAAAGTTTCACTGAGTTCAAATAGCTTAAATAAAATATATAACCTATTTAAAAAATGATAATGATAGAGAAATGAAGCTTATCGTTAGTTTTTAGACTTTTGTAAAAATGATAATAAACAGAAAATCATTATAAAATTAACGATTTCAACTTTTGCAGTTCATTTAATACTCTAACTTTAATGGTTGCAATACATCAAAATAATTTTTTTCCAGTTTTTACAAACTTGTATATTCATTCATCGCTGAAAACAATAGAAATTACTATTTTATATTTAACAAAAATTTATTATTATTATCTTTTTTGTATACATCTTATGAAAAGGAAAAGATGATAAAAAGTATCAGATGATGCTCGATATAGAAGTTAGAAAAAAAAATTCAGATGAAGGCTATATTTATCAACCTGATGTCGAAGTATCGATGATCAATCTATTTTGAATTCTCTGTCTCTTTTCTTGAATATCTATATTGTTAAGATACTTTTCTTGGAAAAGTCGAAAAGATATATTCCTGAGAGCTAGTTTTTATCTTACTTCATGGATTTCAACGATTTTCGTGAAGAAATTACTGATTTATTTCAAAGTATTGCTATGAATATACGTAGTAATAAATGTACAAAAAAATTGAAAAAGAAAATAACTGAAATTTAAATTATAGTCACATTTGCTACATAAAAAAATATCGCCAATATTCTAAATATCCTGTTTGTTGTATTTTTTCTATTAATATAACGAAGCAGTTGTCCATACCATAATTCGAATTCCCAAGAAACACTCTGCAATACTCAAGAAATATTAATAATTATAAGTAAAGGGTATGAGTTATCTTCGATATAATAAGAAGAATTATTGTAAGAGGAAATATGTTAGTTAAGATTTATTAATCTTGTATAGATAGAGATAAATCAGTTACTAAACTAATCAACTCGATATAAGAGATTTTGATTGAAGGTGTTTATCGCATGTAGATAACAGAAAATAAAGATATCAGATATGATAGTAGTTATACAGTAGTTTCTGTAGAACGATCTTACTGATAAAACGTGTAAATATTACTATTATGAGTTTTAAAAACAATTAAAGTGCAAGAATGATGCAAATGAACGGAAAAAAATTTAAGAAAATCTTCAAAAAAAAAAAAAAACGTTGAAAGGTGAAAATAAAGGTTGGTTCGATGGGATGTGGCAACGCAAGACATGGGCGATCTGCCAAGAGGGGGTGCCTCCCGGGATGAACTTTTTATAGAAAACTAGTCCCTATTTAGGTTTAGACACGTGAAGACTACACGTGGCTCGTTTAGTTAGGCGCGAACCCGCGACCAACTACAATATTCAGTAGTGTCTTCTCCTTTGGAAGAAAATAAAGCCATAAAAATTACATGTAAAGTGGATTTACTTCATAATTTATGTAAATTGAAGTTTAAACTGATATTAACGACATAGAAAAATATAATTTAAAATTATATTTAACGAGAATAAATAAAATTACATAAATTTTGTACGTAAGAGAAGTTAAAGCGGAACAAAGAATGTAAAAAATAGCTCGAAAGTATAAATAATATGCGAATGCAATTATTAAAAATTTTTATTTTTAATTCATAAGAATGTAAAATATAATTTATCTAATAAGTAAAATAATTGAATTCTCAAAACGCATTTTATAGCAAAGAGAATTGTTTGATTATTAATATAATTAAGTCGTTGCTAACTTCCATTTTGCCTTCGTCTAGATATTATCTCGTTATGTTAAAGTTTCACTGTGAAAATTAGATATAATGGTATAGGGAATAAGATATATATCTTAAGAGAGAAATAATTTAACGTGACCTTTGACTACAATATTGATCTTTAAACTTTGCAAATATTGTTATTAATTTTAATTAAATTTTAATTAATAATAATATTAAATTTCATTCAAATATTGAAATTATAATTTATCAAATTATTTTGCGATTCGTTAGTAAATTATAAATGTATTTTTTAAAAATAAATTTACATTTAGCGAATGGTAACCATATGAGAATTTTTTTCTAACTGATGGATATCATTTTGACGTATTGATGATGTCAAAAAACTAAATAAATTCTATAGAAAAAAAGAATCAGGACTACACATAGCATGATTTGAACATTTCATATATAAAAATTTCAAGAAAATATCTCATAGGAACGATCGTTAATCATATACAATGGATGTGGAAAATTTTTAGCGGAAAGAAGACATTATAAATCATGTAATAAAAAGAAAAAAAACATGTTAATTTAAAAAAGATTTTTGTATTAAGTCGAACCAAAATCCGTATTTTCTAAAGTTATTTAAGAGATTTCGATTCTGTCGAAATCTCTTTCGATTTAATTAATATTGCAACTTGGGATGATCATTCTTGCAGACTCTTCCATCCTAATTTACTTTTTACGGAGTCTTCTTCCCTTACATCAAAGATAAACGACTTTGACCTAGAATTGGATGCAGAAGAAGCGTTGTACTTTGGATGGTTATCGGCGAAATAGGAATAAGAAAATTCTTGGTAAGGATTTAATTTTTAATGAATCCTTGAACCGTTTCATATATCGAAACTACAATGTATTGTGAGTTGAAATATTAAAATTTAATATATTCTGTACATAAGAAAGTTGATTCTAGTAATTAGAGTCGAAGTTCCTTATAACAACGATTGGTAAACTTTAGTAAATTAGTTAGAATTATAGTAGTTAACCTATATATCATTTAAAATGAATAACATTTACTAAACTTAGAAACATGGGTAAAGTAGTAAGATATAGCTGGATAAACTTTTGTGAATTATATAATTATCATTTCACTCTTTAATTTAATTTAAGCATATGTGAAATTACATGTATTTTACATTGATTTGTCTGTAGCACTCGACCCTGTTCCACATGATTTATTATAGAAAACTCAATGCAGTATTGGAAGAAGTGCCAAATTTTCAGAATATTACAAAGCTTTTACAATAGTGCAAATGCCTTTGTCCAAGTTTTATCCTTTTTTGAAGTGATTCAAAGAAAATTGTACCATAAAACTGTTTGAGAGTTTATATATGGTACTTTAAACCTATACTAGTTTAGAGTGATAATGGTGTAGAAATTGAACAAGAATTCTTCGTGGATCACTACTATTGTTTGAAGAATTTAGTCTGACAACAGCATACTTCTTAATTTTTTTATACTAGATATTTATTAAAGTGAATAATAGTTTCAAGTTGCTTAAAAAGGAATTTAATGATCACAATAAGATTAGGGATGAAACCAAGATTCCCAACTATTGTTCATGACAATTGTAAGATTGTTCTTGTCTAGTTAATATCTTACAAACTTCCTTAATGTTTTAAAACAAAGATTTATTTTTATTTTAAATTCGACATACGAGATTACTGTAAGCGGATTTCTAAAACTTTTCTACCAAGAATTTAAATCATTACTTTCACCCATTTCATTATATTTACGCCAATATATGAATTTACATTATTTTGAGATCAAAATAAAAATATTTTGAACAAATGTGTAATAAGTACTATACATTTTTACCTCTACAATATCGATTTTTTTAAAAGATTTTTCATGTTATATAAATCTTACAGTTACATATTAGTTTTTCTTATTGATATACGATGGAAAATCTTTCTTAAAAATATATTTAAAAAAACAAACGACTATCGAATCTTTAGTATAATATTCTCGAATAAAAACCTATTTACCAAAGAATCAGGTTTGATTTCTGCATGGGTTAATGGAACACCTAATACGATTATTGGTGTTTTCTTTGGTGCAGCTTAGTATATAAAAAAAAGACTTTCTGTATTGAACAGTTCTAATCGTTACATGGCCTAAAGTAAAATAAAATCATTAATCCTCTTCGAAATCTTATTTGAACTACAACAATCTAATTAAATCGCTTCTAACTTTTCAACGTACGACGATCTTACTGGATATCATTTAATTAGTAAACTTGTATGTTCATAAATTAGACTATGCAACGTAAATTATCCATGTAACAGATTAATAATATTATATTACGAGTCATGCAGATAATAGCGAAGTAAAATAATAATTTTAAACCTTTATCTATGTCAATAATTAGTTGTTTAGAATAGAAACATCTTGATTTTAGATATTTTTGATACGTCGATTCAACATATTTTTTTAAACGACGTCATAAATTAATAAAACTACATTTACTGTGCAATTCTATGTAACGTCATTACTTCGAAAAATTTTAAAATATTATTTTGACATTGTAATATAATGAATATAAATGAATAACTTTATATAAAATAATTAAAAATTAATATATTAATTAACAACGTAATAAAATATTCAANGTTTGTTCCCTTGTTTAAATATCATAGTAAAAATAACTTCGTTCCATTTTTCCGGTATTATACTATTACTATAGAATTGATTAAATTGTCTAGTTAAATATCTTATGATTTCTATTGGCAACATTTTAATGATTGAATTTGGTATTATGTCCGATCCTGGAGTTGATTTGTCTTTAAGATTTTTGATACAATCCTGTACTTCTTCTATCTTGATTATCTCATCTTGCTGAATTTCTGGTCTTGTTTTAGTTCCTATATATTTTTTACAAACATTTTTCTGATAGTTCTCAGAGAATTTATTGTAGTATTTAAGCCAAATGTTATATTCTACTTTAGTCTGTTTTTCCAATCCTAACTTTCTTTTACGAAAACTATTAATTATTTTCCAGAAAACTCTCGAATCATTAGCTTCTGATAGTTTCTTACTGATTTTTGAAAAATATAATTTTTTCTTGGCTTTAATTAGATTGTTATACATTTTTTTATATTTTAAATAATTCATTAGTGCTTTACTGGTATTTGTTCTTCTAAAGATTTGTAAACACTTTTGTTTTTTAATTTTATAGCCATAACATGTACTATCGTACCATTCACATTTGAATATTTTACCATTTTGTTGTATACAATTTTTGTATCTATATTCCTCTAATTTTGTTATAATACTCCGATAATTTTCTATTGGATCATTTTCTTTTTCCAATGATAACATCTCTCCAATCATATCATCAAATTTATTCAAGATTTTTTGTTTATTATATGATGGTCTATTTAAGAATATGTCATAAATAAATTTTTGATATATTTTCCATTAAAGAAAAAAATATATAAATTTCCAGAAAAATCACAATTAATTCAACAAATTTATTTAAATATAACGAATTTTTACAGCGAAATTTCAATACTTTACACCAGATTCTTACAATCATTTTTTCAATACTTAATTATTTACGGTACTTTTTAAAAATATATTTTACGAGATTTTTCGAATTATTTTTCCAGTATATTATATGAATATAATAAAATTTACAAGTAAATTGTTTTTATTTAGATAAAGATAATTGAAATATTATTGTAGCGTATAGTCGTCTCAATTTAGGAATTTTAAAACCTGCATTCGTAGACGAAATGACTTAAAAGTAAGTTAACAACCATATGAGAATTTTTTTCTAACTGATGGATATNACAATCATTTTTTCAATAATTAATTATTTACGGTACTTTTTAAAAATATATTTTACGAGATTTTTCGAATTATTTTTTCAGTATATTATATGAATATTATTTAAAAAATTTACAACATTTCCAGCAAAAATTATTTTTATGGTAATTAAATTGAAATGGGGAATGTGAAGTGAACAGCTGCATTATACGATTGCATTGTGGTTCTGATAGTATGTTGTTAAAGAATCTTAAATCATCTTTTATTAAGGATAATAAATCAGAATTTCACGTGTATATTCGTACAAATATTTGGATAACACGTGACATTAATTCTATTTACTAGAACCATAAAATTTATCAGGCATGATCGTCAGGAATGATGTCAAAATTTATTTTGTTATCAAAATGTTGTTAGAACATAATAAATATTTTTCGTAATAAAATTGCTTCAAAAGTTGTTTGTCCGGTATTACAATTCATGATTTATTATTAATATGTTTTTTTTATTATTTTGATCGAATTTCATAAATAAATAAATAAATAATTTATATATTCTTAAAGAAATAATTTGTAAATAAAAAGAGATTAAATTACATTATTTCAATAGAAAAAATCACTATAAATTATGCAAATACAATCGAGTTTCGATATAGCGGATTAAACTGCTTGTGATGTTAAACTGAACTACGTGAAATAGTAAGATTATACGTAATAACGAGATTTATACACAAGAATATAAGTCATAAATACTGTATTTCTTCTTCTCCGTAATAAGTGGGAGGACCTCCGTATATGTAGGAGCATTATAGAATCATCACTTCAATATAAACGGAAGAATCCCGCTTATATGAAAGTACACTGTACTACACTGTACGCTTTATGGAGGTGTCGCTATATCGCGGAAATAATATATTTAAACGATAAACATTTTAAACTTTTTCAATTATTACATTTATCATAGAATTTATACATATAAACAATTACTATAATACACAAATGTAAACAACATTACCGAATAATTTGGTTGTTAAAAAATATATATATATATATATTCATTTATTCGTAAAATACTTTTTTATACACGTAGATTTATCCATATCACAAACACCATATTTCTTTATAATGCAGTCATATTATAATGCTAATCATATACTATATATTAATGCATTTATTGTGGTAAAATTAGAATAAAGATAATAATTTTATTCAAGCAAAAGACTATGAATTACTATGTAAATTTAAAGAATTTATTAAATTGATGCGAGTTGTAAAACAAAAAAAAATATAATGTTTTTTTTCTGTTTTTAGAATGAAAAATTATCTTTTTGTTTAGTGGAGTTCATTACATGAAAGAGCTACTTACTAGATAAGATTAATTAATTGATCATGTTCATTTGTTATATTGTTTAAACCGAATTAAGCAAAAATATATTTATATAAATTTAATTAAAATATTTAATTGATTATTTTTAATTAATGTTTACTTAACTTAGTTAATTTTCCCTTCATGTATATATACATTTTTTCTGTTTTATCACAGCACACACTTAATAATTGTAGGCTTATATATTACCTTTACACATGAATTAATATATAAAATACATTATAAATACTGGAAGAGAATTCTCTCGCTTGTAAAAAAAATCTCATAAATTAAAATAATTTTCTAACTGTAGAGATTTATTGATATATTTTCTTCTTTATTTTCATATTTTACAATGTAACCTTCTAAGATGTTTGAATCTTGATTCTTTGATTTGAATGATGAGAGAATATTTCATTCTGATTAGATTTTTATTTCTTTATTCCTTCCTTAATTGTAACTTAATTACAATACTCACAACTATTAATTATAATTAAACTTCTACGTATTCCTTTCATAATTTGTATTCTGTTATTAAGTTCTTTTCTGTCTTATGTTTTAATAAGTATTTCTAGACATATTTTTCAATTACAGAAGTCAGTATTGCGAATTATTTTCTTTAATCTCAATACATTCTAATTATATTTCATGTATTTTATAGTAAATATTTATTCTAGTAATCAATACAATAAGCAACAACTTTTTAAAAATAAATTTGAATGTATTAGAGTTATACTGCGTGTAATTCAAATACAATTAATTTATTAAAGTTACATAATCTTCGAATTTTTAACCGTATAGACCTAAAGATGATTCATTGAAAGTACTTATTGAGCAAACATATTCGTGCTTTTTACTTTTTAATCACTATAATTTTATAAAATCAGTTCATGCTAATGGGTTAGATGCAGTCACTTTATACATTAAATTAATGTTGATATGTATATTTTCTTTCTTAATTCTGTATGAATATTTTACAAATTTTGCTAAAAGTAATGGCCCTTTTTAGCAGTTATTATTAAACAAATATTTTATAACAGTTATGCAGTATACTTTTTCTAATTTTCATTAATTTTAAGCATTAAACAAAGATAATGTTTCAGGAAAAGTGTTTTGTTTAATTTTTAAAACTAAAATAAAATGCTGCTAGCTTTAATATCTTTAAAATAATTTTATTTATCAATTTTAATAACTTTTTATAATATCATGGAAGATAAAACTGTGATTGACATTGTTAGATTGCTTCAATTAAAATGAGGACTAAATAGAAGACACGAGACGTCTCCAAGCATTGAAACTAAATGTTTAAAATTTATTTAAATATTTTTAAATGAAATAAATATACACGTATATTGCTAAACCTTCCAATTGCGTGATGAATTCAACTGTTTCTTTCTTATGATATTTTATTTTTCCTCTATCAATTAATAAACTGCATGTTAAGAAGGGGAAAATTTAATTTATTAAACATTTTTCATTAAATTTTCTACAAAATATTAAACAGAAAATCTATTTTTAACCTTTATGATAATAGAATTATAGAAATGTGGAAATTACCGGTAAATATAATTAGCATTATACATAATTTCCACAATTCTCCATCCATTCTTCTAAACCATTCTTTGCACGGATGTACAATCTTCGTTCATGCAATATGTGTAAATTTACGAAACAATCCTTTTTAAAATTAATTATAATTTATTAAAACACAACAGAATCTTAGGAAATTATGTATTTAAATATAAAATAATTATTGTATTAAATTTAATAGAGTTAAGATTGCATGTAAGCTAAACAAGTAACGTTAATATGGTTGATGGGATCAGTTACAATAAGCTATTGAAGTTATAATAACGCTTAGAATAATACGCATATCCAAATATCTCTAGTTGATACTAGAAAAGTTCAAATAGAATTTCCTAATAATAAATGAAATTTATCCAAATTAACTTTAGTTTATAGGCCGATATGATAGATAAGCAAGCATTATGTTCCATTATGCAGGACAAACTACTGAAATTATGAAACTAGAAGATAAAATAAACGTTTGATTATTAAATTTTACTCAATTCTTATTTGAAAATAGAAAAATAATTCTCTATAATCATGATACATAATTTATACTAAGGCAATCTAGTTGAAATCCATTCTTTACAAAAAAAGGATTCACTCTAAAGTAAACAATTCTACTTTTTAGCATCCATATTCGATCTTCTTTGTTTGGATATACATAGATATAAATTTCAAAGCTGCCGATCAATACAAATCGAGAACTGTCATTCAATATAGCTCACGTTTCAATCCAATGGACCAACTAGGGATCGACGATTTATACCATGTTAGCTTATCAAATACTGCAAACAATCGGTATTGGATTTTACTTTAAACTCGACTTTTTTCCAATTTTATATTAATATGGCACCATGTTGGAATTTCTTTTAATAAATTGCTATTGGTTGAGCTTGTGCAACAGTATTTAAATTTATGAAAATATAAATATATAAAAAAAAAGTATATATACACTTATGTGAAATTGAATTGTGAAAATCTCGTTATTTCTTCAATTTTCAATACAAGTTAGAGATAAAAATAGCTTTAAAATATATTGAAATTTTATTTTATTTTAGTTTCTATTTATTTAAAATATCGTAAAATGGTTATTAATATAATTAAATCTATAAATAAAGTTACTAAGTAGAAATTTTAGTAAAATAATACAATTACAATTACAAGTAGAAATAGTAAAATAATACAATTTCACTGAAAATTGTATTATTTTACTATTTAGACATTGCCATATTGTATAGACATAAGCAATCGTGTATCCTACATAAACATAAAGGATCTTTGCATAAAATTTTTAAACATAATTGAGAAAAAATAAATTTGTTATAATTAATTATAATTTAGTTTTTTTACAGTGAATATTTTACAATTTTTCGCACTAAATTTTACTTAACTTCTGTAAAAATCTTTAATAAAATCATCATAAAATGATATATATTGATCAGGGAAAATGTACGTCCTGTAGAAAATGATACGGACACATTAGTGCAAAGTAAACAATACTTATTTGCCTTTTCTATAATGAACCTATTTATTTCTCAAGAAATTTAAATAAATGAAATGTTAATAAAAGGATATATATATTTGTTTTTAAACTTGTAGAACATTTCAACGAATAGGAATATTTATTTATTAGCTATAATTATTTAGAAGTTGAAAACGAATCTGGTGACATGCATGGCTTGACGCGTGGTGATGAGGTCGTCGAGCGTCCCTATAATTCGATTACGCTCCATCGGAACTGAGGAAATGCCTTGTGTTATCTGTTAATGATACTAATGAATTCTCTCTTTCCGTGTTGCATGGAAACGCATTCTCTTCAACGTTTCGCTTAGTTTATCCTCAATAAGTTTTCTCTTGTTTACTATTAACACGTTTAAAACCGTACAAAGCTTTATAACTTCGTCAAATTTTCCAATTTATTAGAAAAGGGTGGATTCAAAATGCTCACTTCAGTGACAGAACTGAAAGAATTTATACAATGAAACGAATGTGAGCATAAATGTATCCTATTTTAAATTAATTTTATTCTATTTTTTATTCGTTAGTGCTTTTTGTGTTTTTTTCTTTTCTTTCTTCTTCTTTAACATTTCCTTTAATTTATCTACCTTAATAATCTGAGAAGAAAGTCATGTTTATAATTTGCTATGCCGACATTATCTCATTCAACTTATGCGTAAATGAAATTCTTTATAAAAGAAAAGAAAAAGAAAATATTAAAATTCGGTCGAGTAAATATCAATGGTTGTTTTGGATCTCTGTAAGAAATTAATAAGCGAAAAAAATAATTAATTTATAACCTAATTAGTTTTATGTAATGTTGTAGAGTGTTACAGAAGAAAATTAAAAAATATTATGATTTATTGATTCTGTAGAACTATACGCTTTATATTTTTTCCTATGAAACCTTAAACTGACATCTTGTAAACTGCTCGTTAATTCGGGGGTGTTTTTATAATAAAAAGCTTCTTTTTTTCCTTCATGAGAAACGAATAATATTAACGTAAATTTTAATGTTATCCATTTTCTTATAGTATATTATTTTAATATATAATTAATCAGTCAAAAAGTGCTTCATTATAACACTATCTCTTTAAAAAAAAGACAAAAACTATCTATATTATCTATTTTTTGGGCTGCAGACTTATAAATTCCCAATGTCTATCTGTTTATTCTTCGTTAATCTTGAGAACGGAGTTAGATAGATGAAAGTCGAGACCAGATATGGAAACCTTAGAAGTCCTCGATAAACTATATAAAGAAATTTCGTTCTGGACCGGAAGTCATGTGATTTCAATTCAAAATCTTCTCCAGAACGGAGTTAGATAGATGAACGGTATGACTCCATTGTTATCAGGTAAAGTATGATTTACAGGGGTACGACACTAATAAAATCGATAGAATATATTTTAAATTAAATAAATTTAAAATATGATTATAAATTGCAATACAATGTCGCCATAATTTTGTCAATTTTTACAATGTATTTCATTAAGTTGATGAATAAAATCAAATTTTTTTTGTGCTGAAAATGATTCTGTGATTTATGTCTCTGAAAAAGTAAATCACAGAAAATCATAAAAAAAATTTCTATTATTGATACAGTTAAATCGAAGAAACAGAGATATTTGTTTTGATTTTTTCATTACGTAAGAAAGAATAACGAAGATTTCATAGCAGATCTATTGAAACCGGAGAAACTTTTTTCTGATATTAAATGTCGATAAAATAAGGAAAAACTTTTATATAACCAATATATATCCAACATTTTAAGACGAAAATATCTAAAATTTTTATTAAAAAATATTTGATATCACTTTTTTATTTCTAAAATTAAATAATAATAAAATTATTTAAGAACATGATAAATAATAGGACCGTAATATTATGTTTGGAAGTGTAATTTAGTGTATATCAGTAATAATAAACCTTAAAAAGATTACTTAGTGCATACGTCAGGAATTCTAAGGGAAATTTAATCTATTTCTAGAGAAAATTTTAAAAAGAAAGGAGATTTCATTTGTCGTTAGTTCCATCGTTCAATCGACAAACTTCGATGACATGGAAAGGTTGGCTCGACGCAAGAAATTACGTTACTTGACAGTTTGCACAAAAGAAACGAACCGTTACGTCGACCTCAGAACAAAAGTGCAGATAAACAGAAAAATGCCAAACATAACGTTGTCAGCTAAGTAAAAAAAAAGAAAAAAAAAGAAAGATTAATATAGAACTGAGACATCTCCAATTATGAAGAAAGGAAACCCAATAGGTTCAAAGCAAACAGCGATTTCATATAATCTTTCAGTTTTTTTCGCATGAAAATCGAAAGAAATATCAATTCCAACTTTAATTTTCTTGAAAAAATTAATACTTTTCAACACGTAGTTTTTTTTCTCCAGAAAGTGAAAAGATTTTAATTTCCAGTAAAAAAAAATAAAATAAAATAAAAGATAAGAAAAAGAAAATTACTTTTTAATTTTTTCCACATACTTAATAATTAATTTGTTTAAAATTAAAGCATTAAAATTTTAAGAAGTAAAGAAAATGTAAGTTTTAAAAAATGTATATATAAATTATAAATTATAAAAAAATAATTTTTAATCCATTGGTATAACTATAAATGATTAAAGAAATAAATTTAATTCCAGTGATTTGTAGAAGATCAGGTTTGAAATTACTCTCAAAATTGACCATCTTCTTGTTATTTGGAATTGTCCTAGAGGGTACATCCAGATACAGTGTCTATTTACTCGTACTTGCCGGTTGCCACTTCAATCAAAAGATTGCCACCTGCCCACCCCCAGGTGATTTCCTGTTGAGACAGGAAGTAGAAACATCTCCTTGAACACCTACAACTCTTAGACAATGCTATAGTGACATATGTATCTTTACAACAAACAAGAGAAGCTTCGAATTTAGATAGCAAAATAATTTTATTTATATAATTAAACCAAGCCTAGGTATCGCGTGTAATTTATTTTTATAATCATTATCTTGAATATCCCGTTCGCTATTTATAAACTTGAGGCATGAAAACATATGCATAAACAAATTTAATCTAACTGTTTAGAATTTTACAAGCAATAAAGAGGTAAATGTGTGCTATAAAAGGAGCTTTTTACAGTCGACTTTTTTACAATAAAACTTATAAAGTAACGTTTCGAATAAAGTTAATGATTACATTTTATAACCGAATATAAAAGATTAAATAAATACATTAATTATATTTAATTTTTATAGCATTATTTTTAATTTTTAAATACATTATTTGCTTTGTTACACTAATACCTTTTTTATTTTTTAATAATAATTGTCTTCTTAATCTTATAAAATTAAAATTATTAAATAATATAAAGGATTTAATAATATAATTAATTTTTATATTCAATTTTAAAGTATTGTTCAATATTTATGAATAATTTAGAAGGATTCAATTATGTTATACAGAAACATAATTATATAATTTAAAATTAAATTCCGAAAAAAATAAACTCTCTTTTAACTAATTTAATTAAATATTAAATAAAATAAATATTATAATAAATAAAATTTTCTTTCTTGTAAGTCTTTCTGCTTAGCCACGTCATAATACCACAACATGCTTTAATATTTTGAAGAGGGGACAGACATTATTATTGGGCCCCTATTATTATATGTATATATTTTTTAATTCTAAAATATTAAAAATTAACTTTTATGAAAAAAATATTAATGAAGATCTCAAGTGATAGTCAAATAAATTGAAAAATTATGTCATTAATTTGTAAGTAAAAAAACTTTAATTTGATATTAAAGTAATCATTTGAATTAATAGTAAAAATTAAGGATTAAAATTCACAACAGATAATTATAGAATAAATTTATATAATTAATTTTTTAATTACGTAAAGAATCATTAAATGTTATGCTACTTTACCTTAATATAAGGAAGTAAAATGTTTAATGATTTAAATCTTTATTTAAATAAAAATTATATTAACAGAGAGCAAATTTATTAACAATATAATTATTATCTGCAACTTTTAATTTTTCATTCATAAAAAATTATTAAAATTATTCATCAAATTTAACAAAAGATACAAAATTCATATGAATACATTTTACTAAAAAGAAGTTATCTAATTAAATAATTTTTATTTTTCAACTTTGACAATAAAAGTTTTTTTTTGTCATTTTCTTAATTTTTCTATAATTTTATTTAATATTCGTTTACAAAATTTTTTTTCTGTAAATGTAGCGTGTTATTATTATTATTTTTTTAATATTTACAACAAAAAAAAATATGCAATAACATTACATCCAGAGAAGAGGATAACGAAAGATAATTATAGATAAACATTAAATAGAAGAATTTGTTAAACTTGAAACTCTAAATTCTTAAAATAGAATTAAATTAGTTTAAATTTTACTACATCAAATTAACTTTTTTTTTTCCTGCAGATTCTTTTACAACGATAATGTAAAATTAGCATTCTGTTTCTTAACATTTATTCTGAAGAGATAAGATAAAAAGAATCGTTTAACTTAATTTCAAGAAAAATACTTTTAGGATAGATCTCTACATTTTTTAAAGGACATATACATATATAAAGAGTCAGTAGGATGTAATTATGATACTTTTTTTATATTAATAATTCCAAAATTATTTTTATGAGTTAGAGACAGATTCAATATGTTTTTTTCCCCCTTATGCAGTCATTTCTATATTTGAAACAGTTTCATAAATTTAATTAATTTTTTTCTTCTTATTTCTAATTTTTTTATATAATTGATATAATTATTTTTAATAAGAAACAGAATTTTTTTTTCCAATTAATATTTATTTTATTGGTTAAAATTATTATTGTAAATGTCAAAAAGCTTTTCAATTAAGAGAACGTGTTCACGAAGTATAACCATAATAATATAATTTCTAATTTAATTTATATTTGTAATTAAAGTTAAAATTTTAAAAAATAACAATAATTAATTAATTGTATTATTTTTGTAAATAACTTATTATTACTATTATTATTATTAACCTTAAAAGATGAGATTTTAATATATATTTATGAATTAAAAAGTTTTTTGTCACATCGTAAGATATTTTTTAAAGTTAAATTTTATACTAATAAATATTTGAAAATTAATTTAAAATTTAGAATATTTTAATTATTTTAACAGTGTGGTAAGTGTGGAGATATAAAATGTAGTAAAGCAATTTGATAAATTGAAAATGCTTACAGTTTTTGTTTATTATATATATATATACTTTTTAATTTCTTAAAACATATTTTATAGAAAAAAATATATTTATTTATTTATAAAGTAATTTAATATATTTTCAACGATTTCATTACAATAATTACATTTTTTTAATACGTAAGAGACATGGTGAGAAGCAATTGCATTTCTAATTAATCATTGTTGCAATTAGTTCATTTTTTTGTCAATTTTTTTAATTACATATTTTGTTGTTTCTAATTTCTTCATTTATTTTATACGTTAATAAATATTGATTTAAATATTTTTTTAAAAAAATACATATATACGTATACGGAAAAAATCATTAATTTTCGGTTATATTATATTTTTCTACTAAATTTTCTAAGTTAAAACAGTTAATTCTACCTAACTAATGTATCAAATTATATAAAATTTGTTTATAAACCAACAAAATTCCTTAAAATTTAAAAAAAAATTATATAAAAAACATCGTAACATTTTTTAATAATCTAATTTAATAATTATTTTTAAAATGAATCATGTAATTTATAAAAATTGAAAAGTTTTCTAATCTTAATGTCTAATATTTAAAATAAATTAACAGGTTAATTTTACAGTTTAATCGCATTTATATATCTGTATAGTACATATAAGGCATACACAAAGCTTATCTTTGTATATGCCTTCAGAGTTTAATAAATAAACAAATTACTAACTTTTAAAATAAATAAAATTGTATGCAATCAGGAGCTAAATTATTCAATTCGATCTACTTATCTTGCGAAATAAATTACTTAGTTCATGCATAAAAAAAATTAAGCTAAACCACGATTAATCAATTTTAAGACACCAAACAAATGAACTATTAATAAATATACTTCTTCAGCTGATCCATGAATTTTCATGTGGCTTCATTAACTCTTCTCTCTCAATCAGTGAAATTAAATTATTCTACAAAATAATGAACGTTTAACCAAATATTATTTTTATAAAAGCTGATAATTAGCATTTATATTAAGAAAAATAAAAATGAGAAAAAAAAATATTATAATAATAAAATTTTAAT
>NW_019384984.1:244214-250478 GCF_000671375.1 Centruroides sculpturatus | reverse complement strand
ATTATTTTCTATATTTTAATAAATATATAAATATTTTATAAGAAAAGTGGAAAAAATAGACAACATAACAGTTTAAATAAATGTAATATATCATGTTTACATGTTTTATCATAAGGGGACAACAACAGATTTGACATAATCATGACAAATCCACGAACAGAATCAATCTTGTTAGTATTAAATGGAGAATAGAAGGTATAAAAGAACAGATCATAAAATGATGCGGTGCTTTTTTTTTTCTTGACATTTTCTTCTGAATTTTCTATCTGCAAACCACGCCCGACATAGAATATTCCATCAAATGTCATTCACGGTGGCAAAACTGTCAGCAAGGGATGTCAAGCAGTGCAGGTGAAAATGAAGGATTGTTTTTGCCATTGCTCTTCAAACTGTATGGATCATACAAATATGATCATGTCATAACCATTCTTGCAAATGAATTTAACAATTCAATTGGAAGTCGATTTATAATGTTTTCATTTTATTGAAAATTCACCGTTTACATTTTTCATTCTCTTGTTTTAGTATTTCATTTCTTCTCTTTTACATATGCTATATATGTTTATGAGTTTGTTTGCAATTTCATAAAATAAAATAATAATAAATAATTTATTTTCATAATATTATTTTATAAAATTGCAAGTTTGGTGCGGCTAAATTATAATTTTAATTATAATTTAGTCACATCAGACTTGCAATTTTCTGTATTCTTGAACAAATGTACTGTTAAGAGCATTCAGAAAATTCTTAACATTTAATACTTTTTGGCCATTTTAAACGTAATTTTAATGAAAAAGTATACATGAAGTTGCGTAAAATTTATTATAACCAGAAAATATAACTAACTCTAAGTGAAAAAGCGCACATTTTAAAACGAAGCTCGTACATTTTAACGTGTCATAAGTTAACCATAGCCCATTTAATCTTCAAATCCATTGATTTACTTAGATAAATTATACTAAACGCAACAGCTGCGAATCAAATGTTATAATTAGTGATAACAACGAACAGCTCGCCACTACAATAACAATTTCATTATATACAAAATGTTAAATATATAATGCAATTACAGTACAAAAAAGTATTAAGATTTTTCTCTTGTAAAATAACTTAAGAAATCCGATAATTGCCTTGGAATTTAGGCCTATATAAAGTATTTATCTCAATTAAGTTAAGCAAATTCTATCTGAAATGTAAAGTAAAATGTAAAATGTAATTTCAATTTAAGTAATAATTGGAGTTTATCATTATTTATGATAAATATAATTTAATTATTCAAGATATAATGTAGTGAAAGAAAATCTTTCTTCTTCACTCTAATGCTAAATTCTATAAGTTCTGTGAAGCAAACAAAAATAATATGGCAAAGAGAAGTGTGATATGCAAATGTTGTATATTTAACCGTTACCACAAGAATTCGAAATGATAGTTTTTTTTTCCTTACTTCCCTGGGTTACAAACTTGCTAGGAAAATTTTAATTAAATTTCGAAGGAGTTTTACTAGTCTTAACTGTACAGCTGAGTAGGAGTATATCTTTACCCCCTTCCTCGTTTATTCACATACAATTTTTTTAACTATCAATTTAGTTAAAAATTGTTTTTATAAATATGTCTTATATATAAATCTATCGTTTATATAATTAATTACACGTATATGTAAGTATTTTAATTTTCTTATAATTTATATTTATTAATATTATAATTTATGTATGTAGAAATTGATTTATGAATAACGCTATAAAATGTTATATTTAATATGTATATAAATTGAAGTTTATTAATTCAGAAAATTAATGAAATAGTTTTGATATTGACATAAATTGTTATGTATATCGCGATCGTTTCTGTATTATAAATTGGTATGTCGTATCATTGATTTCATTATTCATTATTTATAGGAAAAGGTGAATTTAAATTAAACATGTTTATATATTAATTTTAGTATATTAAAATTAAAACTTTTGTCCAAAATTGTTTTTAAAAAATTTATTATAATTTACTGTGAATTTTGATATATATTAATGTGTTATATAATGCTGCTTTTGTACAGTTTAATATTGTTAATTGTCTTACTAAAATTTAAATATAAAATAGTGACTTTAAAAAAAATTAATATTGATAAAAAAGAATTAAAAACCATTTTAAATATATAAATTTATTTTTAAAATTGTAATTAATTTTAAAACAATGCAGCTATGATACCGTAGAGATAAGACAAAAATAGACAGACCTACCGCTCTGAAAGAACCAAACTTGAACCCGGTTCCTTCAGAGAAGCAGGAAATATATTCAAAAATGAGGTTAATTCCTATATTCCTCATCATCAACCTCATTCATTGCATGCCTGACTGGACACAGGATACGTACGAAAACGGATCCTTTTAATGCCCTTAGGGCGACATATCAATCAAACTAAATTCACGAATTTGTTATGAAGACAGAATTTAGTAGAAAATAATATTTTAAGTGTTAAAAAAATGTAGAAAGAAAAAAAAATAAAATATGTCATAATATTTTAACGACGACTGATAAAAAATTCTGTTTGATTGAAAAATCATTCGTTAAAGAAGTAAAAGTAAATGGAGTCGTGTCTACATTTTATTTTGTCAATAAATATAAAGCAATGCAACAAAAGCACTTGATGATGTAGCATAAAATAGTAATAGCGAACCAAAAAATAAAACAGAAAAAAATGATTAATTTTTATATAAATATAGAAATTAATCATTTTTTAAAATAGTAATAAAGAATTATAGACACTATTACAGTCTTCCAACTTTATTGCATTGACTAATCGTGTATATATTATGTAATTAGATAGTAATTATTATTAAATACCATTGCTGAAAATTTAGATAAATATTAAATAATGTACACAAGTAGGAATTTATATAATATATTCGTAATAAAACTTATTGTTACCAGTATAAAATAATCGCTATAGTAATGACAATAAAAAATTTTTTTTCTGCATTTTAATCACGTAACAAAAGTTATATCAAACATAAGATCTCATCATCGATAGATGTAATTTAATTAATATTTTCAAATGGATTTAATGATGTCCACACACTCCAATTTCAAGTAGCACTCCAAGTCCAAATAATAGAAATGAACTTTTAGAGTCAAGTCTTCTTTGATGTTCAAATTATCAGTAGTTATTTTTACCATACAAAAATTGTTAATTTACTCATTTTTTGAATATAATATTTGGAAATCTGAGTATTTTTTTCTACATTTGTATACTTCATATTTTTACTTCTCAATTGTAATTTTAAATTAGTTTATCAAGTATTTGTATATCATTATATTTACTTTACTTAAAGAAAATTCATCCTCTTATCAATGTTGTTGTAAATAATTATGGCCAAATTATTATTTAATTAGATTTATGATACGATATTTTTTATTAAAATTATCTAATATTAAAAATTAAATAAATTTTCAGTTGATATACATCGATGATAAAATATATTAAAATCGAAAATATATAAACTTTATTAATATATATATATATATATATATATATTAAAGATAAAATCTAGACATTTTAAATCAGTCTGACATTAAAAAAAAAAAGAAAAAAGTTTCTATCGTATNTATATATATATAAATCCATAAATCGAAAATTAGATTTATTTTTTTTTTGTTTTTTGCTTGAAAATTCTGAAATATATTGGATTTGACAGTAGCATCGTTAACATTAATGAAACGAAGAGCTCAATTCTTCCTTTCTCTGTCTCCGGTTGTCTCCATAGAGATAGGTTATTGGGTTGATGTTGAAAAAGAAAAAATAAAAAAAATAAATAAAAAACGTGACATCAGAGTCTTGTTTTGATCACCGTCGACCGTCAAGGTGACCCGCAGAATGACATAAGACGATCCACATTGATGCTTCCTTCACACCATGGATTTTCATGGCTAAACAGAAACTGACTTACCTGTCTTCGCTTCTTTACATCCCTTCTAGATTTACTGATGTCTGGGATCATTTTTTGCAACATCTGAGCCTTCTTAAAAGATATTATTACCTTATGCAAAATGTCTTTCATCTAATTTTAGAAATATTTAAAGACAGTGAACTTGAGAAGTGCAACATGACTCGAATTTTTAACTAAATACTTTTTACTTATTGATCGTGTAATTATACACTTATAAAGTCTACAAAGTAAAATAATTAGTGAAAATTTTTATATTACTTATAATAAAAATATCAGTATAACATGATTTACAGGAGGTTCATTAAAGAAATAATTTTATTTTTTAATTTTCTTATATATACAGTAGTTTATATATATGTTTTTATAAACATGAACCAGGAATTAATCGGAAATTCATGAATTCACGAAACTAGCGAGTAAACAATGTAAATAAAATACTAAAGAGGTTTCACTTTACTATATATATATAGTTAAAGCAATGTTTATGTAGTTTTTCATGTAGAAAACATATAAACTTCTTGCGACTAAAATAAACTTTAAATGATAGTTATTTAATTTGTTCGCTACTCCGGGTTATATAAGATTACATTAATCGATAATCGATTTTAAAGTCTAATTTTATAAAGTAAATTTTGTCAAACAAGAATTCAAGTTTTACCATGAACGACGTTAGATGATTAAGTTATTTAATCGATAATCTTATCCTTAAACTTTAATGAATTTTTTTTCGAATTTTTCTAGAGTAGAAAACGATAAGCTGAGTAAAATATAAATACATAAAAAAAACGACATCCTTGATAGATTTATTTGTTCCATCAAACCCCCCTTTCATCAAATTTCTGCATGGGAGCATTAGTGGCATTTTGTAGCTTGTTTTATAATTAACGATTTTTAATTTTTAATTTATTTTCTACCACGATTGATGGTCTGCTATTAATGGACTATTTTCACTTTTATATTTTAAAATCAAGAAATTAACCATTTTTTTTTTTTAAAAAAAAAGAGTAACTTCAAATTTTATCAGTTAAAACATTATTTCTTGTTTAAGTATAACATAATCTATTTTCTCTCTTTAAAATACTATCATATTTTTCACTTAAGTATTTTAAAAATTTAATTTTTGTATTTTATAAATACCGTAATATTATATGTAAACATATGAATTTATTTAAACCTTCTATCTAATTTATGTGAAAGAAAATTATTTGTTTGCCTTATTACTTTTATTAAATCATTTTAATATCGAAAATTTAAATAAATTTGGAAGTAAAATGCTTCATATCACGTAATTTTTGTATTATAAAGTCATGAAATTAATTTTTATACAGTGTTTTAAATATAAAAAGTGCAGAATATTGTATATCTCTAAGACATTTAAAATTGCTTCAAATATATTTATTTTAATCTTAATTTAATTTGAAATTATTACCTGTAAAGTTAATTTATAAAGAAACTAAACGAATAAGTTAAAGCCATAAAAATATTTAAAAATCTGCAATCCTAATTGCCTTTTTAAAAAATATGTATTTAATTATAATTTCGTTCAATATGAGATAAACTAAATTGAAATTTTTATTTGGATAAAAGAAAAATAAATTTTTAACTTGGTGCAAGAGTTGTTATATATATAAAAGACCAATAAAAACTTTATGTTTCTGTCAGAAAGTGTTTCAGATTCATTGCTAACTAACTATATGATATAACACATCGAATTTCTGTGTTAGCTACTTTATAAATGATTGTCACAGCAGTAACAGAAGCTGAAGAATGTAAGTTTCTGCCAGAAAAACAAGCTGTATTAAAGGATTCGCCGACCCACAGAAACCTTTTGGACATTAACTGACAATTCTCAGTAGCAATCTATGCAATTAGCGGTGGTAATGAGAGACAGTAGCATTTGCACATCTCATCTAAAATAGATCTAATTAAGAGAAAACTGGGCGTGTCATGGCAGTTAAGGATAGTGTAAATTCACTGATCTAGCACGACACATCGCATACTTCAACTTGCTTTTACAGATTAATCATCATCTCTTCAACTTACCATTTTTCTCTGATATGACTTGAATTGTTAATGAGTTAGTATTTTAGATAAAATTAGAATTTATATATATACTATGAATTAAAATTTATACTTTATGCTTCTGTTTTCAAATTCAGTATCTGTTTAAATTTAATAAATTTATTTAATAAAAAAAAACATTATATTATTTAATTAATAATTATAAGATATAAATCTATATAGAGATGGTTTAATATGTTAGAAATTAATATTCAACATCAGCATATATAATCTATATAAAGCTACACATTAGAAATTAATA
>NW_019384984.1:234189-244180 GCF_000671375.1 Centruroides sculpturatus | reverse complement strand
ATATAATATATATAATAAGTTTATATATTATATAAACTTATTATATAACATATAAATATGCTAGAAATTAACAGCTACATATAAAGATTTTACACTAAGCTTGAAATTTGAATTTACTATAATTATCAATTAAATTTTATAAATATTCTAAAAGAAAAAAAATTCTAGAAGCATTTCTATTTTAAAAAATATTCACATTTTCATATTTTGGCAGTTTCACATTCCCACGATAAATCTTAAAAATCTAAAATTTAACGTTGAAATATAAAACTACTTCTCAAAAAGAAGAAGGTTAAAAAAAAGTATTCTGAAAAGTTTAATAAATTTTCTTTTCACATCTTTACATAGCTTACCTTTTCACATATTTTCAATTTACTGTTCGATACATTATAATTCCGTTTCCAGCACTCAAAACATGTTTTACAAATGCCAAGTTAAAATTGTGTTCAGTGGAGAAGTTATAGAAGTACTATTGTTTCCTTATCTCAATACTTTCAGCCGTAGAGGGAGATGGCTTTGTTTTCACTTCATGCATGCAAACAACTATACTGTTCAATGAAGCTAATCTCTTTTACACACAAGCAAATTTTAAAAAGCACAAACATATTGTTTCCGAACTTCATCTTTATTTTTCATTTTACCAAAGATAACGACGTTAACCAAAGGAGAACAATAATATCTGACAATGCACTTTAAATTTCGAGTAGTGTACAAATGACGTTTATTTAATCTTCTTACAAAGTTTGATCTTCATATATATATATATATATATATATATATAAGGAAAAAAAATAAATAAATTTTAGACAATTTTATTCTCCTGACATTTTTAACGTTTAGAACTTAATAAATCTTAACNTTATTGAAAAATGATGCAGTTGTTGACGTCTCATTTAAAGTAAAATAGAAGAAAACCTTCCTGTTACATGAAATGATATATTGTTTCAAGAAGGAAAAGGAAAATATATATATTTATTTTTTTTGTCTTCAAAAAATTAAATACGATCTAAATATAAATGTATTAGTTATTGTAGTAGTTCTAGTAAATTAAATTGTAAAACCTTCTTCAAAATAGAAGTCATGCATTATTCAAATATTACTGTCTGCTGTCTGCTGAATTTTTATGTGATTAAATAATTTTTAATGTTTTTATATCTGATACTTATAATTAATGACTGATAATAATTAAGGAAATTATATATAAATTAATTTAAAATATAATTGTTATCAAATGATTCACTGATTTAATTTATACTTTGTCATGAAGACGACAAAAAAATAATAATAATACGTTCTTACGTTTCATAAAATTTTTATATTTCCTGAATATATTTAAATTTTCTTAGATAGAATAACTAATTTGAATGAAAATATTAAAAATTCTCTACTAAGTCTAGCCATTTAAAAATTTGCATAATAATATTTTTAAATTTCTCAGTATAAGTTTATAAGATATCTGTGATTTATAGCGCAATAACAATAAAACAAAATTGTTATTAATGACAAATATTAATTATTAAAAAAATTAATTAAGAGAGTTTTTTTCTGTTTTTGGAGCACTTTTATTTTATTGAAAGAGCTTTAAAATTATATTTTTATGTTAATTTTTAAAATGAAGAACTGGAAAAATCATATTTTCACTCCATTTCTATACAAATTACTCTATATATTTAGTAAATTTTTCAAATTTTTACTATCATTTTGTTTTTTCATTTATTTTTAAAGTATTTTTTACGATAGCAGCAGCGTATAGATCATTACTAAAAATTTCTAGCAATTTTTATAAATTATCTAACATTATATTAATGTATAAGACTAATATTAAGTAGGCCAATAATCTTCATACTTTACATCTAAATTCAGAAAAAAATAATTCTATCTGACATTTGAAAATATAATTTATACGAATTCAAAATTTTCCTGATTTATACTATAATTTTCAATTCATAAAAAGAAATTAAAGAATTCGAATTTATAAAAAAAAACAATTACTTACACATCTCACTGATGAAAAAAGTTAAAGAAATGTTTGTTTATCGTAATAGGTTTACATTACGGACACTTACATTAGTAAAACCAATTATACAAGAGAGATAGAATCAGTGAACATTCACAAATGGAAACATTTACTTTATTCCCTCTCTCCTTAGAATCTTATCTTGATTCAAACTATTGTTTCCTTCAATAGTATTATGAGAACAATTATTGTACTTGAGAAATAATTAGAGTTTCTTAGACGATTTTCTTTCTATAGCAACACTTACACAAGTATTCCACTTGGTTCATAAACAAAAGTGATTCTAATTATATTTTCAAAACACGTATGCTTAGTGAATTTAATGGATGACTCCACGATTGCAGTCAGTGCTATTAGATAACCTTCGTGATTCTTCACACGTCCAACTTCTATACAAGTAAAAGAGATTCTTTCAGATTTCGTGACAAGTTTTACCAATCCTTACGATATGTAAATAAGTAAATATTCCTCGATGACGTCATTTTTTACAGATTAAAATCTACTAAGCTCGACATTACAAAGAGATATGAGATAAGTAATTACTTGGATCTTCTAGGTGATATATATACTGTATATATATGTATTCTTTTTTCTTGCTTCTTCCTTTGTGATGGAAAGTTACTTAAATGAAATCTGGTAATATATTGTTTTGTTTGGAATTTAATTAGCCCTGTTCGTTTCGTAAATAAATGAGAGTATGCCATTCATCAAATACGATTCTAATACATAGTATTGGAATTGTTATTGGATCGTTCATCTTTCTTTACTTTATTTCTTCTTTTTTTCTTTACTACTACTTCTTCTTTTCCATTATTTCGCTTTATTTCGAATCTTTACTGAGTTCAGAACAGATTACCGACAACTACTATTTTAAAGCGCTTTCGCTAAAGGGACTATTGCTCTCAATTGAAACTGTTAGACATCTGGAAAAGTATTACATTGTTCTAAGTTACTGTAAAAAATTTTTCTACTTTTTATACGCTTATATTTTATATAAAAGTCTTATTTTCGTCACCTCTAAGTAATGCATCTTTACTAAAAATATATCTATTCTTTAACACTGTGCAGATGGTAAATATCTGCAAAATATTGTAAATAAAACTGAAAAATATAAATTGATTTTTTTAATATAAAGTTTTTTTTTCCTTTATAAAAAAAATAAAAGTTCTTATAAGTTTAAAAAAATCTAGAAAGGAGGTCAAATAAAATTACAAGATTAAAAAGAAAGGAAGACTTGTCAGTTGCAATTTTATTGTTCACCCAAATTTAATATTAGATAATATATTTAAATATATGGTAATGTATTATGGTTTCTGGTTTTCACAGGAAAATAGTTTTATTATTATTATTTAGTAAACGATCTAAAAATCATCATCTGCAGTTGTTCTCCAAACAAAAAACAAATTCTTTTTTTCCCAGTTGTCTTCCTTTCTTCCTTTCTCTCTTTTTAGGAATGATATATTATGACAATTAATAATTTATAGAAAAATTTGCATATCTAGTTGCAAAGTTTAAATAAACTTGTTATAAGTTTTCTTTTGTTTTTTTTTAATATATTAAATTCTCTCGAGATATTTAAATTATTAAGTTAAATCGTATGTAAAATACATTTTAACTTTATATAAATTGTTATTTAAATATTTATTCAATTTATATTTTTAATTATAGTAAATTATGTTAATGATTATTTAAAAATTTGTATAATATTATGATAATTCAACGAAATGAATTTTAAAATACATATATTTTTTTCTTTAAATTATTAATGTATATAATTAGAAAAATTACATAGTTATAAATTAGATAATTTAAATAATAATAATAATATAACGAATTACATCTTAGAATATATTTTTCTTCGAAGTATTGATGTGTAGAATTACAAAATTAACCTCAATTAAAGAACTACGTATGCATGATAATATATTATGTACGTAATATTAATGAATTACTTAACACTTCGCTAATTATTTACTAACACGGAAATGAGTGAAAATGACAAACAGAGCATCCGACATTATGTCACGAATATTATTGTGAACTAAGGTGATGTACTGTACAAACGTAATCGTAAATCTTTCCTATAGTGATATTTTACGTGACGATCTCACTGAATTTTGCTGATTAAGTTTCCTCGTATAAAACGTTTACAGAAAAATAAAAATAAGGTTAAATATGTCATTAATAAAAAAGAATAAAATAAAATAAAATAAAATTTAAAAAATTCGAATATTTTCTTCTTCTTTTAATATCTCAATTCAAAATTTACATGATGTATTAATATAAGCATATATAAAAAAAAAATTATATTAGAAAAATTCTCCATCTTGAATAGTTAACGTGCGATTTAAATTTTATGATTAAATTTTAAGCTTAATATCCTGATATTTATGATGGTTTTTCTTTATACAGCAAAAAACCTGGGTAAGACGAAACCAAAATAAATTTTATAGAAGAAATTTAATATTCGAATTCTTTTGGTACGAAGTAAAAAATATTCCGCATCGGATAGGATTTCATTCAGAAGCAGAGGTTTCATACAGGATTATTAAAAGGTTTTTGCTCTTTCATGTTTGTGTTATGGGTTTTTAAAAGAAGCTTTATAAAGCAGCAAATTTTTTACGTATTAAGCTTCGAAGACGGAATATTTTTGTGTTTGTAATAGTATTTTAAAAATATATATACTTCCCAATCCAGTATATTCCATTAATATCAAATCAGTAAAATTTGATACGTTTTATTTTACTAACTAAAAACCTCTATAAAAATTGGTTCATTTTAACTTCCACCTCAGGAAAAGAAGAAGGAATAGAAGGAGAAGAGGGGGAGAAAGTTGATTCTTTCCATCTTACAAACATACGAAATTTGCTTATTCTTCTGAAACAAAAAGCCTGATGCGATTTCAACGACCATTCTTTTCTTCAGCTGTTGAATTTTCGAATAAGAATTTAGTATTTTTGTTCAAACAGAGACAAAGGTATATCTCGCGTGTTTAAAATTTCTCCATTTTTCTCTTACAAAAGATCATCATTTAAAACAAACTCCTTTTTTTTATTATTTTGTAATTTGAATACTTGCATTTCTTGTTATATTGAGATTTCCTTCAGACGTACAAAAACTTAATATCTTCTTGCAAGTCGTTAGAAAACGTACAAAAATTTTGTATATGTTTATGCAGTAGAAAAGATCAATATTACAAAACTGTGCTTTAGTATTAATTCAGTTTTACCCTACTGAATATTCTTAAATTTTGACAGCAATAATTTCAACTCATATTAAATTGTAATGACGTTTTTCTCTTTACCTATAAGTATACAATAAAGAAGATATTAAAATATAAAATTTGAATATTAGCATTTTTATATCTTATTTAAAAAATAGATTTAAAAGGTGAACAAGCAAAAATGATTGCGACGTAGTCACAATGCCGGGCTGCAATTTTTAATTTATTTACTTTAAAATATATGCTCTCGATCTCAAATTAAAGTGTCTTGCCCCTCTACATTATACTTTACTTGATAACAACAAAGTTATGCAGGTCATCTACGTAATTCCATTCTGGGGAAAATTTTTAAAGTTAAAATCACGTGACTTCCGTTATAGCCCAGAAATTCGTATACAACGGTAGTTAATCAGGACCTACTATCTCTAAGCTTTTCACATCTGGTTTCGACATTCATCTATCTAACAAAGTTCTCGAGATTAAAGAAGGATAGACAGACGGACTGATTGGCGACAATAAAAATTTATATACAATTTTTTAAAATTGTAGCCAATCATATGCGAATTTTTTAACAATAATTTTGCTAGAAAGATTTTAAAATTTTTTCTTAATGCTTACAAAATGGCTTCTTCTTGTCTCGAATGAGATTGTAGAAATCCGTGTACACTTTCGATTGAATTGGATATTATTGCATTAGAGGTTAGCATCATTATTGCATTACTTCATCTCGTTTCTGGTTGAAGATCATATAAAGTAGAGATAGGGAAGTTTGTTTCGTACACAAAACAGTCATATCGATTTTATCATTAAAATGATTTACTACGTTATATAATGCATTCTGATTTTTTCCCACTGGTAAAAAAAAGTTAATTAATGATTTAAAAATTAATTTTGGGTTTCTAAGTTACTAAATACCAATTATTTAAGTTTATTAAATAATATTCTCTCTCTCTCTCTCTTTCATTCTCTTGTAATAAATAAATAAATAAAAATTGAAAAATATAAACATTTTTAAATGTCAAAATGCCTTATCTTTAGCGCTTGATTTGATTTTAATATAAATGTCGACTAATTGAAAGAAGATAACTACGTTTAAAGTGTCTTTTAAATTGAAAGGAATTTGAATGGCAGTCAGAAGTGCATCAATTATTAAACTGAGTAATTTTAATGTCAAACAATACGATTCACTATCATTTAAAGAAGTTTCAAAGTTAACAAATAATATTCTTACATAGATTAGGAAGTGGAAAGTTAAATGGAAGAAAAAAAAACGGTAGAAAAATAATACAATAAAAAAATTCCTATCTGTTTGTCTACAATGAATTTTTCAATCAATGAAATCAGCTTTACTTGAGAGTGCTTTAAATGATGAATTAGTGTTTATGGCATGTAAAACTAACTGCTACTCAATTCTAGAAAAATGTATGTCGTGTACTTGTCATACAATTTGACATTAGTTAATTTTTTTTTTAAATATTATTTTTAAATAGTNTTATATTTTTTTTTTAATGTTAATTATAAATAATGAGATTTAATAAGCGAGATATAAAAGACATTAATCTTGTAGATAGCTGCGATATTTGAAGATAATTATAAGAATTTTAAATAGAAATTTTCTGCAGAATGAGTCAGTCTAAAGAAGAAGTTCAAACCATGATTGGGTATATTGCACTGAAAACAGTTTACTTCTACTTCACTTTCGTTAACCGAGCTTTCATCATCCTTGAAGTGGAACGTTGTAATATTCGGGAAAGTTTTGAAGAGAAAGTCAGAATCCAGTCAGTTACCAGGAAATGTAATTGATCAGGGTATTCTCACGCCACACATTTTCCAACTTACAATTAGACTGCAGTCACTAGGGACGGACGAGTGATTTATTCGCTAGAGAGAAGACAGAAACTTTCGAAAGTTTCAAGGAAATTTAGAAAATCTAACCGTACCTCAATCTATTAATATGGTTATTTAGAAGTAATGAAATGGAAATGGTATCGCTAGGATATTGCTTATTGCGCGTGTGTCGAATTAGGAAAAAAAGTAATTTAAAATTGTATTGCTTTAGACTTTCTTCTTCTCGGAATCAGTTTTAAAAAGTAGTTTAAGAAAAATGTTATTTTGTAATTAGTTATAATTTTAAAATTATGTACATATTACTTGACATGGATTTTAAAAATGAAACTCTTGATTAGATTTATCTTTAATGTATATTACATCTTCTATTACTCTATATAATTCTGCCACGTAATTAGCATACAACTGGTATTATGCAAATTCCAAAGGTGTTAGAATACTCCCCGAGGGACACTTTACTCTCAAATTACATCTATATCATTTATTCACTATGCAAGACACCATTGCCCCATACAACATTGTTTACTGCAAGAATCACTGATTTTCTATGCAAGAAATTCATTTACTATTTTAATTTCTTCGTTTTTTAAACTGTTTTTTCTTCTTAGTTTCGTTAATAATTTCACTATAATAAATTTATATTTTTAAACGTTAAATATATGATTTTTATTTTTTTATGTCATTTTTTATTATCATCTGTTCAATTCTCTTTGCTTCAAACATTAACTTTATCTTAAGTATTAATAATTTTTCACGTTTCTATGTTCACAATACTTATACATTGTCTTTTTTACTTAAATTTACTGAAAATTTAGTTTAAATATTTACATCAAACTCTTCGTTTAAGCATTTTTTAAAACAATTCATCTGCTTACAAAAGTACAGTTTTGTATGTAATCATCAATAACATTTAGCAAATTTACAGGGAGTTAGATACAAATTCAATAGGAATTAACTTTTGTAAAGTCTCTTTATCGTTAGAATGACAAATGATAGTGAATTAAACAATATTTATTAAGCGAATTCAACAATGTCCAATTTCTATGTTCTGTGTGTTTCTGTATCAGAAAGTATCGAGTAAAATGCGGTTTGGAAAATTAAACATCAGCTATATAACGAGAAATGCCGTAGCACAGTCCATGACATTTCCAAAGATTGATCATGTTGATTCAAACACCAGTACCTAATTAACCACCTCGAAAACTAATCGGAAAATGTTTCTGATTTAGGGCAGCACTCAATGACTGAGTTCATGCATTTTCACTACGATATTACTTTCGAATTAATTGCAAATTCATTAATTATTTTTGCAATCAAACATGACGTTTTGTATGAAATACGTTATAAAGAGTTGTTATGTTAAAATAAAGAATCGCTATTTATCAAAATATAAATGATTCACCCGCAATTACTGTTATTCAAAACTTCGTCTAGTATAAATGATTAATTAGTTAATATATTTAAATATTCTTATATTTTCTAGAATTTAAATGATTATTTTTGTATATTTTTAGAAAATATATAATATATGAATATAAATAATTAATTAAATCTTTTATTTATTGAATTTCTTACATTAAAATAGTATTTGTAAAGTGGAGAATGTAGCATTTGGTTCAAGTTTGAAGCATAAACTTTAACGCAGTTTATTAATTTTTTAATTAGGATTTTTTAATAGATTTATATTAATTTTAGATTATTTTCAGACTAATTTAAACGAAATTTCGACAGATATTTTTATAATTGATTCCTGTACAATTTTATTTACGAAGGAATTTCATACAAGGACTATAAACATTGTTTTTCTTTACTTTGAAGCTAGATAAATCATTTTCAAATTTTCTTCTAGAATAATATTAGCATAAAATAATAATGTTTATATTGTTGCGTGAAAGCGAAATAACTTTAAGTGAAAAAAATTTTTTTATTGGTTTCGACGTTAAACTTATCGTTCGAGAGACTATATACTAAATTTATGCATTACGTGTAAATAGATATTCAAAGAAAAGAACTTTATTTACCTAGTATATAAAAAGATAATGCTAAAATATTTAATAAAGAAAATCCTCGATTTGAAAGAGTTTTTGATAAGAGGCGTTGTATGAAAATCCTCTTTAGTTTACTCCTAGCAATGATTGTATAGTATCCTCGTTAATGATATTAGACTATTGGACATTCTTCTACCATTTCACATTAAAAATTTTAACAGCCTCGTAAAACTTTCTTTCGATTAGACCATTCAGGTTCTCTGATATTATATAGTTAAGCTATTATTCCTGTAAAGAAAATTGCTAAATTTTGTTGTCTTACTTAGACTCACGGTATTAATGAGGGAGGAAGGAGGTTTTAAAAAAAAAACGTGGAGTAAAAATTTGTCACACTATATTCTTAGTAACTAACGACTTTCAATGGATAAAGTATGGTGGTATGAGTTAAATTATCCGTCATGAAGATAAATGGTGGTAGAACTGCAACAAAGCTTTGACTTGCTATGAAAAATTTAAAGCGATTGGTTAGTAAGAAAGGAGAGTAGAAAACTAAATGAATAAATTTTGCTTTATATTCTAACTTTCGATTAATGATATTAGTGAGTTTAAAGTTTGAAAATATAGAAAATATTTCAGTTTATTTAATCAAGTAATAAACTTATTTTTAAAGTAAATTTATTAAGAGTTATATTTCAAGTTAATTTCTGTCTAAGTATTGATTAAACGAAATGGTTTAATAAAATAACCACTGAATGCTGAATGACTGAGTTTATTAAACTATATTTTCGAAATTATAGACTCTAGTATATTATAAAATTTAATTACAAAAGTGTTTAAAGTATTAAGTCAAAATTTCCGATGATTTACTTCGTATTCTATACGATTGTTCGATGTTACATTCGTGTTTTAATCTTT
>NW_019384984.1:201023-233601 GCF_000671375.1 Centruroides sculpturatus | reverse complement strand
CTTTTTTTTTAATTTCATGAATTTACACTTTATAGATAAAAAAAAATATTACATTTTAGAAAATTTATAAATTCCAAACCATACAAAAAATTACAACTTTATAAATTTATACACAAAAATAAAATATTTATTATAGTTTTTTTCAATAATAAAAATACATAAAAGTTATAAGAAAATAAATATTAAAAATATTTGTTGTTGTTATTTTTTTTCTCCTTTCAATATTTTATAATTAAAAATTTCTTTTAAAAACTGAGGTAAAGCATTGTAAAGGTTAATATACTTATGCTGTGGTTAATTATATTTCTGTAAAATTAAAATATAATATGTAAAAAAAAATAGAAGAAAGAAGAAGGGAAAAAAATAATAATAAAAACTTTTACTTATTCACTTCAAAATATTTAAAACCGAAATTTTTATTAAATAAGTAATATAAGCCTTTAATTAACAAGTCCATTAATTAAACTTGTAATTAAAGTCGAGAAATAGAGAAAAAAATCATTTTGTAATTGGTTTAAGCACTTTAAAAATTACGAAATTGCATTTTAAATTATTTAACTTTTTAATTACTGACAGAATTCCAAATGGAATTATAATTCATTTTTGTGTTTTTGTTGTAAATCTTCAATTAATACGAAACAAAATGAATTAATTAATCAAATTTTAACTTTTCATGTTTTTCTAATAAACTCAAGAGATTAAATTATTTTAAAATACTTTGTAAATTTTTGTACTCGGACATTTTATTTTCACTCCATAATAATAATTTTAGCTTCCCCTTAATTAAGTTATTTATTATTTTTTTATCAGATTTCAATCAGCTTCTATTGTTACAGAATATAACGTTATTTGTAAGGTTTTCTGTAAGAAAAAAGAATAAAAAATAAAATTATATATTACAGACAACTATATTATAAAGAAAATAAAACAAGAAACTAATTCAATATCTTTCTCATTCATAAGTTTATTATTATTATGGTAAACAAAATTATTTATTTATTTAGCTGTGTTAAAAAAATATATATTTTTTTGAAAATATAAACTCAAATTTTTTAAAATTTTCTTTTGTTACTAAATATGTATATACAATTTTTTTTTTAAATTTAAATCTTTTTACATTCTATTTATGTAAACTTATTCAAAAAGTTGAGTTCATCACCTCTACGTGTTTATATTTCGGAAAATTGATGTATTTTTCCTATATCTCTGAATGTATATTGAAAAATGAAAATATTCTCTTCTCTTTATATACTTTTATATATATATATTTCCCGTGTGAAACTTTTACTGTAAGTCGTTTTGAGTTTTCAAAATGTAAATTAGAAGTGGTATAAGAAACGTAGTACATTTCTACTTTTATATCTTTAAAGATTTACTTGTAATATGTTCATTTATATATTTTTTCTATAAATATCTCGTCATGTAAATCAAAAGTGAAAATGAAATGTTTTTACTTGGATTCTATATTTACAAAAATATAAAATTTTTTTCCCTTTTTACTTTTTATAAATGCTTACATTTAAATTAGAAGTGAAGAGGAAAATCCTCTTCCTTTGCAACCTAACATTAAAGTAAATGTTACATAGTGCAAAGATGTTTCGTAATCACATCTCACGAATTTTTTTACCTTTTTACCTTAGGAGAGAATAATTTTTTCTGTCTTTTCGACACGCACATACATTAAAATTGTAGAAGAGGAGCATAGTGAAGAAACTATTCTATACTCGCTCTGTAAGGGCCATGTATTTAAAGCTATCAGAGTTTTGTTTTGTCTGATCTCGTGTGTTGAAAAATAGTAGTATTATATGTCTTGTTTCATTTCGTAACGTGTCGAAGCTTGAAGAGTCGGCAATTCAAGCAGCGTCTTCATCCCGGACGAAAATTGATTTCCTGACAATCTATTTCTTAGTTTCATCTGTTTGACACATAAGATACTTCTTATATAACAATAGGTGAAGGCACACATACTGGTTTTATGCCAAGAGAAATTGGACTTATACATGCTATATAGTAGTAATTCTATCGATTAAACATATTTGTCCATTATTGAGCTGCAATTTAAACAAATTTGTAGATCTATAAATTCCACTGTCATTTGTCTGTTCTTCCTTAATCCCCAGAAAGATGCTAGATAGAAAGCCGAGATACGATATGGAAAGCTTCTTGGCAGGAGGCCCCAAATAATCATATATAAACTTCCGGTATATACCGGAAGTCACGTAATTTTAATTTAAAAATTTTTCCAGAACGGAGTTACATAGATGTTCTGCGTGACTCTGTTGTTATCAGGAAAAGTATAATGTACAGCGGAAAACACTACCTAATTTGAGATCGAGAGCATATATTTTAAATTAAATAAATTTAAAATATGATTAAAAATTGTAGTCTCGCTGTGACAATANTAAAGTGGAGAATGTAGCATTTGGTTCAAGTTTGAAGCATAAACTTTAACGCAGTTTATTAATTTTTTAATTAGGATTTTTTAATAGATTTATATTAATTTTAGATTATTTTCAGACTAATTTAAACGAAATTTCGACAGATATTTTTATAATTGATTCCTGTACAATTTTATTTACGAAGGAATTTCATACAAGGACTATAAACATTGTTTTTCTTTACTTTGAAGCTAGATAAATCATTTTCAAATTTTCTTCTAGAATAATATTAGCATAAAATAATAATGTTTATATTGTTGCGTGAAAGCGAAATAACTTTAAGTGAAAAAAATTTTTTTATTGGTTTCGACGTTAAACTTATCGTTCGAGAGACTATATACTAAATTTATGCATTACGTGTAAATAGATATTCAAAGAAAAGAACTTTATTTACCTAGTATATAAAAAGATAATGCTAAAATATTTAATAAAGAAAATCCTCGATTTGAAAGAGTTTTTGATAAGAGGCGTTGTATGAAAATCCTCTTTAGTTTACTCCTAGCAATGATTGTATAGTATCCTCGTTAATGATATTAGACTATTGGACATTCTTCTACCATTTCACATTAAAAATTTTAACAGCCTCGTAAAACTTTCTTTCGATTAGACCATTCAGGTTCTCTGATATTATATAGTTAAGCTATTATTCCTGTAAAGAAAATTGCTAAATTTTGTTGTCTTACTTAGACTCACGGTATTAATGAGGGAGGAAGGAGGTTTTAAAAAAAAAACGTGGAGTAAAAATTTGTCACACTATATTCTTAGTAACTAACGACTTTCAATGGATAAAGTATGGTGGTATGAGTTAAATTATCCGTCATGAAGATAAATGGTGGTAGAACTGCAACAAAGCTTTGACTTGCTATGAAAAATTTAAAGCGATTGGTTAGTAAGAAAGGAGAGTAGAAAACTAAATGAATAAATTTTGCTTTATATTCTAACTTTCGATTAATGATATTAGTGAGTTTAAAGTTTGAAAATATAGAAAATATTTCAGTTTATTTAATCAAGTAATAAACTTATTTTTAAAGTAAATTTATTAAGAGTTATATTTCAAGTTAATTTCTGTCTAAGTATTGATTAAACGAAATGGTTTAATAAAATAACCACTGAATGCTGAATGACTGAGTTTATTAAACTATATTTTCGAAATTATAGACTCTAGTATATTATAAAATTTAATTACAAAAGTGTTTAAAGTATTAAGTCAAAATTTCCGATGATTTACTTCGTATTCTATACGATTGTTCGATGTTACATTCGTGTTTTAATCTTTTTTTATAATTAAATTTTATGAAATAATTTAACAATTATTTACATATTTCGTTAAATTTGCTAAATTTAATTTCTGTTGACCAAAATTTTTTTTAAGAAAATCGTATTTTATTTTCACTTACTGCATCTCACACGAACGTGAATGAAATTAATTATTTCGAATTTCATCCAAAATTGCTTCAAATTATTTCGTACATGTAAAAAATTACAAAATATTTCATAGTTTTAATGTTTAGAAATTTTCATTTTGTTAAAGAAAAAAATTCTCTTATTTATAATTAAAAATAAAAATTTTTTCAAATAAAATTATTACGAATTGAATTCTACATTAAAATTCCGTATATTATACGTATATACATATACGTATATTAAATAATATACGTTCCTCGATTCTGCCATAGTTATTTAATTGCGGATAGAAAATAGAGAGATGCTGGTTAAAACATAGTTGGATGTTAGTTTTTCTAACAGACAGCTATCCAAGATTAAAGAGTTTTTTATTTATACCTTGTCTTTCATATAATGAAGATATAATGAGTGTTTTACTTTATTGGACAAAAGAACTTTCTTTTGTTTTCAACTCATCTTACCTAATAATTTCTACATCACAATCAATCTCTAACGAACTTTGACGTTGAACTTTCGTTGACCAATGAAAAACGGAGATAAATACCAATTTCTGTTGCGCTCACTTCTACTCAGTGTTCAATATCCGAGTAGGAAGAAAGCAATGCTACTAGTGGAGGCCGACTCGGTCGATATGTTGAGAGCCCCCAAGTGGCCATAAACGAGTTCCATTAGATATCCCCCCCATTCGTTCTCTAGTTCAGGTGTAGGATACCATACAAGCATTGCGTGCTGGGGTTTAAATGTTCTTGCAACACTCCCTTTACTAAATCCTACTGGAACTAATATCATTGAGTTCTGAAAGAAAGTAGAAAAATTATATAAATATATACTATACCAGTAACAAGGAAGAAGAAGAAGAATAAATACAAGTTACCATCCAGCAGTGATTTCCACAGCTATAAATCCATAGGAAGTTTATCTGTTGTAATTCTGAATCGTGTGACTGTAAGTTTCTATACTGCATTCAGGAATCTACTGGGAGTTCAGAACGTTAATGTTATATTTACTTGTGTATCTGCATTGAGTTGTATGACTTTAAATTTGGCTTTATTTTACTTTTTTCTTGATTATTCTCCAACTGGGAAGTAAATTGTCATTATTTCTATTCCGGTTGAGTTGTCGTAAATATATAATATATGATTTATCTTATTTGTATATGGCCTTCTTTTATATCTTGCAATTTACTTTATATATATATATATATATATAAGGAAAAAAAATAAATAAATTTTAGACAATTTTATTCTCCTGACATTTTTAACGTTTAGAACTTAATAAATCTTAACTTTTTTCGATTTTTTTCTCGAATCCAAATTGTCGAAACGTCGATACAAAAAGAAAAAAGTTACGTGATGTAACATTTATCTTCATAACTAGAACTGTAAGTCGAGAGTTATATACAGTTCATTTTTATAAATCAACTAAAAGTATTTTGAATTTATATTGTAAAAATTAAGTATTTTTAACATTCGTTGAAGCGGAATATTTTTACACGTTAAATAGAGTTAGTTGTGAATCGATCCAGAAAGTAATAATTTAAATATTAAAAACGAAATGATAGATGAAGTGAAATTATATACGGAAGAGGGGAGGAGAAAATCAAGATTCATTTTCGTTTATTCTTATTAAATGTTGTAAGTTTAAGATGAGTTTACACTTGGTTTGCAATATATGACCAGCTGGCCACATTTGCAGTGAAGTGGACGCAATTGTTTCCACCTGCAACTGTTAACACTTGATTTAAGCGAAGATATTTGCCAATTTACTTCTCTAATATCGATTACTCAATTACTTTTCAAAATTAACAAACTTGAATATAATCGATTTTTCCAAATTATATTAAAAATTTTCAATTTTATTATTAAATCAATTCTCTTTCTGAATAATCTCGTGTCTGATTTAAATGAAGCTTTAGTTTTAAACAATACAACATCATACCTATATTTATTAAAATTTGTAATTATGATTATTTCCTCTTTCTAATTACAGTTTTAAGAAAAATATCTTTAAATTTACGTCGAGATGAGAAATTTGGTTGAAGGAATATTATTAAATTTTAAATTCAAAACTTGTTATTATTAAGAGAGACATATTCGTGAATATTTTATAAATTGTAGACATTTAATTACCTTATAAAAATATATAATTGTCGACGGAAAAATTGAAGTATTTTAACAAAAACAAAAATATAATTAAATTAGAATTATTTTGACGTTTTGAAAATTGTTAAACAAGCTTTTAAAATTATATATATATATATAATACATTACAACAAAATTTAATTTGATAGAACTACAAACAAATTCATAATATACATTATATAGATATATATGTGTGTGTGTGTGCTGTATATGTATACAATATATATGTAGAATATATGTACAATACTGTGTGCACATGCATATGTACATATTTAACGAATTTGAATATTAGAATACATTATAGTTTCATAAATGCAAGATCTTTTCATATGCAAATTTATTACAAATAATAATAATTTGGAGTAAATTTATAATTATATTCGAGTATTGAATTATCATATAAGTTAAAAATATATCGAATAATATATAATGATCTACGTATTATTCCTTATCTTAAGAAAGAAAAAAAAAACAACAAATAAAGAATAGTACTATTTTAGAATGGAGTTTTATGCATGTTATAAAATATATTAATAAAGGTTTTTTTTATTAGAAATCATAATAAACAACAGTCAGATATATTAAAACAAGAAAGAAATAATTTACGATCAAAGTTGAAGTAAAAAGTAACCATTAAACCGAACGAAACATTAGAACAAAATTTTACATTTTTATATGTTATTTCTTTCTAAAAAAATAATTTCTAGATAATTATTGACTGAATAAATCGAACGATTGTCAATGAAATGCATTATTTTAATAAAGAAAAGTCGAAAAAATGACTTTTTTAAAGTAAAAATGTCAAATGTTATAGATAAACAACGTTTACATTACTACAAATCTCCAGCGAAGTGATATACTCATATAAAATACCTTATAGCTTATTGAGAAGTGTAAACAGGTTGCTTATAGTGAATTATTGATTCTTTTAGACCAAAACGACCAAATTACATTCCAACAATTTTAACGGTTCAATAAATATAACCGAATTGCTACAATCTCAAAATTTCATTATTAAATCACCATACTTTCTTAATTACTTAAAACAGAAAAAAAATTTCTGTTATATTTAATCTGCAAAGTAACAAAAAAAAAAAATAAATAAATAAAAATTGAAAAATATAAACATTTTTAAATGTCAAAATGCCTTATCTTTAGCGCTTGATTTGATTTTAATATAAATGTCGACTAATTGAAAGAAGATAACTACGTTTAAAGTGTCTTTTAAATTGAAAGGAATTTGAATGGCAGTCAGAAGTGCATCAATTATTAAACTGAGTAATTTTAATGTCAAACAATACGATTCACTATCATTTAAAGAAGTTTCAAAGTTAACAAATAATATTCTTACATAGATTAGGAAGTGGAAAGTTAAATGGAAGAAAAAAAAACGGTAGAAAAATAATACAATAAAAAAATTCCTATCTGTTTGTCTACAATGAATTTTTCAATCAATGAAATCAGCTTTACTTGAGAGTGCTTTAAATGATGAATTAGTGTTTATGGCATGTAAAACTAACTGCTACTCAATTCTAGAAAAATGTATGTCGTGTACTTGTCATACAATTTGACATTAGTTAATTTTTTTTTTAAATATTATTTTTAAATAGTTATCATAATAAAATCACTTTTTTCTTATTTTTAAAATCGCANGTCAGAATCCATATCACTTGTCAGCAGTCTTAGAAATGACTTCTTTAAGTACTTTCATTTATGCTGATCTTTCAATTTTAAGATCAAGGAAGATAGAAGGGATGATCAGAAGCAAGATCAGGGAAGTAGGGACATGGAAAGGCATTGCAATATCTTATTTCAGATTTGTTGACATATTTAAACTCTAAAATGAATACCAAATTAGTGTACAGCAGGAAATAAATTTTTAGTATTTAATCAATATTCATAGACTTTAATTTCGAACACTTAACACATATTTTATAATATTAACGTGCAAATACTTGAATATGCAATATATCCCACTTATGGTTATATGAAATGCCATATTTCAGTATATATTTTTTATTATCCGTTTCGGTATGATATTATATACTTTAAATTACACTTGAATAACTTAAATACAATATATGACACTGGGCTTAGGTAATACGACTTTTTCTGGGGGTCAGTTAGGTACTGTACATAACTGATTTTTTTTTTCAAGTGTTTCCGTCCTGTGAGTACTAAGAGGGCCGTTTTAGCATGCCGCACTGTAGGTTCGGCCAGGCCCACATATCCAGAGCAGTAAACAGGAGAAGCAATATTTGTATTTACAATAAGTATCGTTTTCTCTGTTAATAAGGACAGGAGAGAATTTCTGTTAAATTATTACCTGGTTATTATTAAATCACTATTTGACATAAATAAATCACTGTAAACAATGGCTTATGCCACAAGGGTAGATCGTATCACTGAACAAAAGTTTAATTGAATTGTCTAGTTTATATTATGTTTCATATCGTGATTCTAAAAGTTCTAATGATCTTTTATTTTTATTTTCGTTAATTCATTTTTTTAGCTTGAACTGCTTTATTCTTTGTTTGCTACTAAATTTACAAAGTCACGAAACATTATGTAAAACGAGCAACTATTTATTGTGACATCGTCACAATGCCGGGTTGCAATTTTTTTAATCATATTTTTTAAATTTATTTCATTTAAAATATATGCTCTCCACCTAAAATTAGTAATCTTGCCCCTGTACAGTATATAATACTTTTCCTGATAACAACAGAGTCATGCTATCATCTATCTAACTCCTTACAAGAAAGAAATTTTGAATTGAAATAACGTGACTTCTGATTTGTATTAGAAAATTATATACAGTTAATCGCAGCTTCCTACCAATATAGTTTCCATATATGGTCTTGACTTTTATCTATCTAACACCGTTCTCGAAATTAAGAAAAGACAGACAAACAGATGAACAACAGTGGGAATTTATCAGTCTACGATTTTTTCAAATTGTAGTTCAATAATATCAAAACTTTTATGCAATAATTTAATTAAGAGTTTTTTTTATAAAAAAGCTTAAAAGAATTCATGATTTTCTTTAAAAATTCCTATGTTTCAAAGAATTTTCAAAGAAATTTTTAAATCAGAATTAATTTTTTTTAAGTTCGTAATTTTAAATAATATTATTGCTTATAGAAATCTTAGCAATTCCTAATATAACATTTAACGTTACTAATTATTTAAAAAAATTAATATGGATTTATAAATCAATTTTAATTCGTAAGTCTGTAAATATAAATATCCTTGGCTTTGTTGTAAAATATTTAACATATATTCTGCAAATATTTTCTAAATTTATAATAAATTATTTCATGCTACTTAATCGAACGATGAGCAATTACCCTTCAGATATCAGTTTTATTTGGATAATGTATTTTTAAATAATAAGTTACATTCAAGATCCCGAATTTACCTTATTAATACAATGTTAAGGACATTTCATTTTTGCTGCATCATCGTATTATATCCTTTTCATAATTCTGAGAAATGAGTTCTCAGGAACTCATTTCTCAGAATTACGAAAAGGATATAATACAGAAACTGTTAACACCTATTCATAAAGCAAACAATTCAAGGCTTCATACAAGGATATGAACATTGAATTAATATTGGAAACGTGTCAATTAATACTGATATTGTAAAACTATACACATACAAAAATATACAAGGCAGTAAATTACTTATATTTTAAACTGTTTACTTTTACATAACAATTTTTCATTACGTCTTAAGAACACTTAATTTCTTGTTAAAGAAAATAAGAAGCATAAAGAAAAATTTACTTTGTTAAACGAGTGTAGAAAAGAAATTTTTATTAATAAAATAAAATTCAGAAAAATAATTATTTTGTCTTTTTTTTTATACTTTTCTTTCTTGTTTTCATTCCAGTCGCACTTTTTGTAATTTCATCCATCAGTTTGGCCTTGGATCTCTATCACGCATCAATAACAATGCCAATTCTAGAACTGGATACACTCCACTTTAAGTGTCATAAAATAACATTTTACATTAAACAATTTTAAAGATAAAAAACACTGACATAAATAATATAATAAACACGTAATTTATTTTCGTTTAAAGTAGCATTTACAGAAAAATGCAATTACATAAAAACACAGATTACGCTTTTATGTAACAACATTTTGATTTCAAGGCTAACAGCAACCTTCAAATTCCTTAATGACCATATCTATTTTAGATTTGTTTAGGACTTATATCTTTAAATGAATTATTTATTTCTGTTGTTTGAGGGATCAGCGAACGTGGCCTGAATCGCCGGATTGATCTTTGCTGTTCATTAGTGAAGATGAGCCTCATTTGGATTGGTTAGAAGGGATTGTAGCTACGTTTTAACCTTGAAAATTTGATGTATATGTAAACAAATTCCATTTTAATGGAGGTTAAATACTGACAGTTTCTTTTGTGATTAAATTATTCAAATATATGTTAAGACAATTTTGTTAAAGGTATAAAAACAATTGTATACTAATATGTTAATTAAAAATTTAAATATCAATCAGGTATAGAATTATTGACAGAAAAATTTATTTGAAAATATTTAATTTACACTATTTTATAAATGGACTTTCGACATTGGGTTTATACCGCCTGGAAGTTGTATTTACATACAGCATATATAATTGTGTATATGTTAACAGATGAAAATAAATAAAATATTAGCATATATTTTAATGTACTCAATATTAATATTAGCCAAACATTTAATTCTTTCTTGGACACTTTTTAAATTATATAAGTCTACCATCTATTAGAAAAGTTCATTGTGCCTTTTAGTGCTTAAAAATTCAGTACAGGTTGAACCTCTTTAACCCGGCATTCTGTGGTCCGGCAATTCCCACGATTCGGCACGTTTTAGATTTGCCACCACTAGTTTGTACATTTGTTATGTCTAATTATGTGATTAAAAGAATATTAAGAGAAAGCCAAAGTACCAGAAACAAGCTACTCTACTACAGTGGTTGAAGAAGGTCGATAATGACTCATTCCAACGTAGAAAACCCACTTTGCTGCACCTCTTCTCTTGTAGAAATCCACTTTGCTAAATCTCTTCTCTTGTAGAAAATACACTTTGCTGCACCCTTCAGGTACTGTACGTGTGTATCAGAGCACACGTACCTGAATGGGCATAGAAACTAATGATCCTGCATACCTTGAAGACACTGCTGACCCTACTGACTTCTGATGTAATCTGAAGTAATAGAGGAATTAAAAGTATTTTGGTTCGGTCTTTATATTACACGAAACAATAAAAAGAACTTGTTTTGAAAGCATTAATAGTTGTATTTTCCTGAAACTTTGTTTTATCTTTTATCAAATGTAGAACAAAGCTTTAGGAAAATACAACTATTAATGCTCCCAATATATATATATATATATACTGCAATACGTGTATAAAATAAGCTTATGGTTATGTAGATGGTTTCCTTAGAGGTTTTAAAGGTGAATTTCTGTAATTCGGCAATGGTCAGATCCCAAGATCGTCGGATTAATGAGATTCAACTTGTACTACACCCCCTCGTTCCGCTTTTTGTTTCAATTAATATCATTTAAATTAATTTTTTACTCGTTATTTTCTGAAGTAAACTTCTAATTTTATCGAAAACATTCATAATTAGATTATGAACTTAGTTTTTGCATTATTTATTAAAACTATTAAAATTTTATAGAATATTATCTAATTGCGTATATTTTAAGCAACTTTCTACATTAAAAACAATAATAAATCATTTAATGCCGTAAAAAGTTTAACGAGTATGGATGTATGCAAACAGGGAAAATTAATAAATTCAATTCTTATAGAAACAAGTCAATTGATAAAAAAACCATTTTAGATAATGTTGTATAGGGAATACCAAAATTCTCAACGAATTTTAGTTCTATTTGTTTTTAGTTTAAGCTTCTATAAATTTAATTTATCAAAATTTAAAGCAGATGAGAAATAGAAAAATCAAACAAAAGTTATGAGGAGACTCACTTAACGACAAATAAACGAACTTTTTTCAAGTATCCAGAATTTATCTCTGTTTACAGAACGTTGTATCAACTATTTAAATGAAATTCCTAAAACTATGAAGAAAAATAAACAGAAAAATAGCAAAAATATTTTAAAAATTTGTAAATGTTAATTGGGCTGAAATTTGAAAAAATTGTAGACCTATAAATTCCCACTCTCGTCCATCTGCCTGACTGTCCTTCCTTAATCTCAAGAATGTAGTTAGACGTAAGTCGAAACCATATATTGAAAACTTAGGTTAAGAGGTCCCGATTAACTGCACATGAACTCTTGGTCTAGGCCAAAGTCATGTGATTTCAATTCAAAAATTTCCTCTTGAGAAGAATTAGACCGATACGACTCTATTGCTAGCAGGAAAAATATTATATACTGTACAGGGGCAAGACGCTACTACTGTAATTTGAGGTCGAGAGCATATATTTTAAATTAAATAAATTTAAAATATGATTAAAAATTGTAGTCTCGCTGTGACAATAATTTATGCTCGTTTTCTTTATAAATACTTAATAAATGCATATTATATTGACATTTTTTTATTATGAAGTGTATTTATTAGATAATTTTTCTTGTTAATGTTCTTATTTTTCATCTTATATTTTATTAACTTCATATTTTACATTTAATATGTATAAATAAATGAGAAATATTATTGTTCAGATTTATAAATTTTTATCTTTATGATACATTGAAAAATATCAAGTAGAATTTAAATGATGATGATATTTTTGTAATATAAAAAAAATAATAATAATAAATTTAATAGAATAAACTAAATCAGATATTGAAAAATAGCAATAAATTTTTGTTAAACGAGTTTAACTTTGATTATTTTTTATATTTACTTATAAAAATAAAAAATCATTTTTAAAAGATATATAAGCTTTAGAGCTTAATATTTTTCAAGAATCGAAGTTTAAACAGCGGCCAATGTTTTTAAACAAAAATAATTCTTACAAAATAACCTTCAAACGACGGCCATTTTTACGTTCTGTTAGTGGTCGTTGTTTGCAGGTTTGGTTATATAATCAAAATCAATTTTTAAAAATATTAAATATCTTAAAAATATATTTTATATTAATTTAGAAAAAATGAATACGAATTAATAAATAAATCATTTAAATTTGATATTTTCGTTTCAATGAGAATTGATGCAGTTCTATATAATGCATGGATTTTTTTCTATATATTTCTTTTCTCATGATAAATTCATTATTTTTGGAAAAATAAATATGTTCTCTTATGAATTAAAGAGAATGTTACCGTAAATTGTTAGCATCATTTTTCATATCCAGAAACGATTGATAATATAATATTAAATATTAATTTTTCAAATAAAGTATTGTCAAGTTGAACATTCTTATCTTATGTATCGTAATTTTATCTCATGATTTATCCTAATTTATATTCATATTATACTTCATATTATTTATCACTTTATACACCTTTCGTAAACTCAACAATATTTTCATAAAACTCGGTTCTATTTTCATTTTTAATCCCGAAACACTTAGAGAATCAAAATTTCTTCCCTTCAATTATGTATTGTTTATGGATATTTTAAATTTTAATTTAAAAAATTAGATATTTTTTAATTCTTTTTAATTTATATAAATATTATTCCAGTGCTAAATTAAGAAAATATCGAACCATAAGTAAAACTTGAGATCTGGGCTTCAGAAATGACTTAATAATTTTATTTATTATACTGTATTTACCATTGGATCTCGTAGAAAAGTTGCAAATGATACTATGTTGTAACTACACACTCAAAATTTTGTTTATTAGTAAGTGAATTTACATATGAATTTATGGTTTCTAAGCGGATTCGGATTCTGGTCTGTCTAGGCCTTAATCTAACCCAGCTTCTGGCTGACACTTTTCATTACATTGCATTAAAAATATAGGCTTCTTTTTAATATATAAATTTAAAGAAATCTATATTTTATACACCTTAAATTAGTAGTGTCTGTATAATGAATTGAAGAAAAAAATACAGTATTATAATGTACAGTATACAATAAAAAGTACTTAATAAGTAATTTGAAAATACCTTGTAAAATCTTATCTTGAACAAAAGTACATGTTTTACTTCGTAAAAAATGGAATTTTTATAATTATTATTTACAATTACGATTTAATGATTTGACGAAACTTACCCAGTTTACCCTCAATCCCTATCGCATTATCTTTAACAAAGAAAGATAGATGTCGGATCACCTGATGTGACACTCTAAATGGCAGAATTACAGTGAGTAAGTCTTCGAATAAACCACCTGTCGATGGCTGGTTAGCGGTTCTTCAAGAATCACAGTTTTTCTCAGCAATCTACTAGAACTTCTACTGTCTTGCTTTCTGTATTGGAGACAAGTAATCACGGAAAGGGCAAAAGTCCCTGGTGACTACAACTAGCTTTCTTCTTCTTCTTCTTCTACTGACGTACAAGAAACACAGGTGAAAATGATAGTAGAGAGAAATAGCTCCTCGATTTTCTAGTAATATATCCACCTTAGCGAAGCATGCGTGACTTAGATTATTCTACCTATTTTTTTCGATTCTACTCCAAATAAAAATGAGAAAAAGTCTTCTCTATGAATATAAGTAGTGCTCGTTTCATCCAATCATACTTCAGAACATAAAAATAGTCACGAAAGTTTTTGATCATTTATTCTATGTAATAAAAAAAATAAATCTTTAAAACTACATGGTTTATTTTAAAACTAATAATAGTTTTTAAATTAATCTGTTGGTTTAAAAGATTTATTTTTGTCAATAATTAGTAAATACATCAATACACTATAATGAAACGAAAGCTAAATAATTTTAATCGTTTCAAAAAAAATTTTATCTTTATACAGTAGACCCCCTATAACGCAGGTTCCAATAACATAGATTCCTATGACGCGGCGAAAAAATTGCAGCAGTATTCATATAAAGGAACGCGTAAAACGTCATCGCCAACTCGTCATCGTGGACGAGCAGCCGAACTATTTTCCGCCGTCCAGCGCAACGCTACGGACAGTTTAGGCGGGTAAATTGAGTTTAGTTTCGTCTGTACATATAATTATATATAAATTAGGTACTGTACATATAATTATATATAAATTAGGTACTGTACATATNTGTAAAATCATATATTTTAATGTTTATTAATGATTTAAAAAAAAATCATCATATAATTCTAAAATAATTTATTATCTTTTATTATGAAAACTCGTATAAATTTGTATAGATAATGGAAATATATTTTTTGCGTGAGAAACTTACATGATAATACTATTCTTTTGATTTATATATATTCTTTTCATTTAATTTTATCAATAAATTCTTAAGATATTAAGTTAAATGATCATTATGTGCCGGATGACTCTATATATTATTTTTTAAATGATTATGACGTTTTATATTTCAATCGCTATCAAATTTTTAAATTTACTTATTTGCAATTATCTCCATATTTAACTTTGTAATGATGATGACACATCATCAGTTTTAAAATTATTAAATAAATACAAGAAATAAATGAGAAAAATCATTAGAAATTTAAGAATGGAGAACATTATTTTTAATCTCCATGTGTTACAAATGAAACAGTTTCCTTTTCTTCTATTATTTAAATTTAAATTTTATAATAATAATATTAAATTATTAAAATAAATGCTTGAGTTCTTATTCTCTGTACTTTTCCAGAAAGCCTAACTTGAGATTCAGTTACAGTCAAAATCAAAATAGAAACCATCTGTACAAACAAATCCTCATCAGAATGCAGCACATATCTTCCGAATCAACTGTTGAAAGGTCATGCATAAGACATTAAAGTTGGGTCCATATAGTTTCGAAATTTCGTAAACCATAGATGATACAGTTCGGTATGATCCGAATAGATTTTTGCATCTTACAAGTCTATATTTTCAGCATGTAATCATACTAAATATTTATATATAAAATGCAAATATTCTACAGTTTGTCTTCATAAAAAATTAATATTAATTTTTTCCCTTTTCTAAATAATTTTACATGAAAATTTCGAGTGGAAAACTATAGATAATCCTAAGGAATAATGTTTAAAATTACATTTATAAGAGCTGACTATTATTAAACTATTTTGAATAATTATACTAGATACTGTTTAATGTAATGATTATCCTTTAATTTAGTCTTTAACATAATATATTTTATATTATTTTGTATTTAAAATAAAATGTATTTTATAGAAGACTTTTTGAATATTATATTATTATATCCTATAGAAAAATATTTACATTATCTGCCTATATATACCTTGAATGAATATTGAAACTTTCTGGGAACATAAACTTTATTATTTTTTCACGAATGCAATCACAAATGAGTCTTTAAATAATTTATTCATCGTTGTGGATATAATCGCCAAGCTATTATATTATAACAAATATTTGTTAGTTGCCTGAAGCTAGTAATAATCTTTTTATACATCGCCTTCATTGCATTTTCAGTATTTGATTATCAATTATTTATATTAAATTAGACTAAATATAAAAATAACATTTCACAACGAATTTAAGCTTTAATAATAATTTTAAACAAGATTTTTATACATTAAAAAATATTAAGTATTGACGTACAGTACTTATACAATCGTGTGACTGCTGTTCTTGTGTAGAATATTCTTCTATAGAGGAATAATGCCTTTATTTTATTTTCAAGTAATTTAATAGGGTCCAAATATAAAATTTATGTATAGATTCGATCTAATTTAAGAAAAACAAGATATTGTCTTCTTACATTTGACAACATACTTAGAAATTTAAAAATTTTCATTTGTAAACCTATTGCTTACCTTTTAACAATGTTGTGTAGTTAGTAGGTGACGTAATCTCCTTTAGAACTCTTTCTCCGTAACAAGAATGTCTTTGTGGCTGTCTCACTCGACAGCCAACAAGTGATGGCAAAAGAATGTAGCTTCTCTCTAATTGGATCTCTACTTTTTGTTAGAAAGGACATTCGCCCTAAAACCTTTTTTCTCTAATAGAAAAAAATAAAATAAAATTCTGCACATACGCTAAGAAGAATCCTCTTATTTAAAGTTAGAAAAGTGTACAATAATCCTTATTTCTACAACGAGAATACTTAGAATCCATGAGAATTTTATCTGACAAAGACATTATTGAGATGCAAAAGACTTCAGCATTAAGAGAAGAACCTTGTTGCTTCTTTAAATATGATATATCTGGAATAAAAAAAAACTTTATAAATATGAAAGTTTTAGAGCCAGGAAACTTTTCTACATCTAATGGCATCCGAAGCACCATAATATGAACTAAGAAATTCTTTATGGTATCTTTGAATTACCATTTTCTTTCTTATTTTTATGTTAAATTTTAATATAATAAATTTATTAAGAATATTTTCGAATTTTATTTCATTGAACTTCTCATCATTTTTAATTTATTAAGTGGAAAATTTTCTGAGAGTAGGTTTTGCAATTAATTAAAAATGTAAATTTTGATAGGAAAGTTATATTATTTAATGAATTGACTTAAGCTTTAAAGGTAACATGGATTATTTAACTAATTTTTCAGTACTTTATGTAAATTTAACATTAATTAAGATTTTAATTGCTTATTTAAATGAAAAGAAGCATAAATGTCTATCAGCAGTTCATAAAATATTTGTTGATGTTCACTTCTAAAACTTTGATTTATTAATTTAATAAAATTATAAAGTCATTAAAATATCATCATTTACCAATTCTTTAAGCGTAAAGAAAATTTCCTCAAAATTTTATTAAGTTACATTGACTTTTGTTTATTTTTCTTTTTAATTCTTCGCCAATAATTTATAATTATTTTATTTTATACATTTATTAAATTTATTTTATAATATTTTATACATTTTGCTGAGATTTTTATGTAATATTTTTAATCAGTTAGTGTATAAATCAAAAAATAAATTGAAAGTTAACCCAGAGGAAAAGAAATATATATATAAAGAAAAAATGGAATTTATAGTAATAGAAATGAGAAAATAAGATGATGAATGATTTATGTAATATGAGTTAATAGAATAAACGTTCATATGTTTACTAATGCAAATATAATTGCTCATAAAATATAATATAATATAATATTAATAGATATGCTTTTTGACAAATGAAAAACATTTTTAATAAAAATTAACAATAATGTATTTAATTTGTTCTAAAAAATAAATTCGAAATTTCCATTAAATTTCAAATTGCAGACTAATAAATCCAACTGTCCTCCGTTTGTCTGTCCGTCTGTCTGTCTATCCTTCCTTAATCTCGAGAACAGTGATAGATAGATGAAAGCGAAGACCAGAGATGGAAAGACTAGAGGAAGAGGAACCCGGAATTCACGTAAATTCAATTCAAACATTTTTCCCTGAATGGCATTACATAGATGACCTGTATGACAGTGTTGTTATCAGAAAACGTATAGTGTACAGGAGCAAGATATTACAAATTTGAGATGGAGAACATATATTTTATATTGAATAAATTAAGAATATAATTAAAAATTGCAGCCCGACATTGCGACGATGTCACAATAAATAATTGCTCGTTTTTTGGGGGTATTTTTCAATGTTACAATAGAAAAAGAATCGAATTTTTATAATAATAAAACTATGATTAATATCACATATTCTATCATTAAAAATTAAGAAAATATTATTGAAAAAATATATTTAAAGAACTTTAACTAGTAATTAAACATATAATTGAGCAATAAATAAAATAATTATTTTAAATAGTAATTCATATTTTTATTTTGTAAAACTTTAAATTTTCTCTTGTTCTTGTATCACTGTTTGAAACAATAATTACATTTACTGTAATCACCATTGCTTACTTTATCTATCAGTATTCTTTACAACGTTATCCTAATTATTCTTTAGAGTAATTTAATAAAAGTTTTGTATCATCGTCTTAAATTTGTATCCTCCAAAAAAAGAGAAGAACTTTCTTTTAAAACACTGTTAATGATAAATACAACAACAAACATCTTTCAAATTTTAATTTATTTATTGGCATATTACATTAACTCGAAATAATTTATAGAACGGTGTTAAATTACTGTTTATGCTATTAAATTTACAGGTTAGTTCATTTTTCTTCTCATTATAGATAATTTAAGTGACAACTAATAATAAACATTTTATTTTAAAAAAATTACAGGAAATGCAATTTAAGTATTGTTTAAAATTTTGTTGACTATTGAAGGTGTATAGTGTAAATTTTCTCGACATAAATCTCTAGTTGGTAATTATCTGAAGACATTCCATTAAATATGTAAGAAATGCAGTATTATCGAATATATGACAACAATGTCGACTTTAAGAATAAATGATAGTTTATCACGAACAAATTTTTACTTCTGTTGTTCTAAATTATGATATATAATTGTATACAAAATATTGTTTAAGGAGTTAAGGTGATAAATTTCCTACAAATAACACGAAACGTATTGTCGATAGTTTTTCTTTTATTCTTCTTCTCCTTTTTCTTTCTTACTTTTGGTGCTACAGATAAACAGTGAAGTAATCTTTGCTTTACTGAAATATTCCACCTTCTATCTAGGGAATACAACTTTTAGCTTTTGATGCATTGTGATATTAACAGGCAATAACTCTCTACAACTGTATTTTTTTATATATAGAAAACGTTCAATAATGCATTTAAGTGTAAAAAAAATTTCGTTTTAAATACAAGAAATATTAAATAGTAAACAAATCTATCAAAATTAACGTTAATAGTCCATTCAGAATTACATATAAAATTTTTATTTATTAATAATTCATTTATTGAACATATTTTCATTAATATTTTATGTTTGGTAGCATTTCTAACTTCTTCTATTTAATTGAATATAGGTTTTAAGTAATAATTATGATAATAATCGTAATTAAAATGATAATTTTTTCTTCAATATATCAATATTACTTGTACTATATTCTCTACTCAAGTATTCTTTTACGTATTTGCGATAATGTTTGTGTACAAGTTGGGTAAACCTGTAATATAAACTATTTAAAGAGTAAATTGTCAAATTATTCAAATACTTTATTACTTAGAAATTTTACAATTATTTAAAATTATTTTTTTGGGGTCAACATACAAATTACAACGCTTTAACAAATTAATTTATAATTAGTTTTTAAATTGTCTTATAGGCTGTTACAGAAGTTCTCACGGTTAATTGACTTTCGAGACACTCTTTAACCTGGCATTTTAAAACATAATCTACATATATGCATACATAAATGGCCACACCTGGGTTTTTATCTTTTCTGTAGTTTATACTAAAGAAACATAAATATGCATTTTGCATATTTTGCATTCACAATACCATTTTTTATATAAAGACCCCCTGGCAAAGAGGAGGACTCTATAAAGAAATATACAATATAAATTGAAAATCAACGTTTTTGAAGTTATAATTTTTCAAATTAGCCAAAACATGAAGAATATCTGAATACTTCTAAATACTTTTTAAATCGACATTTTGAAGAAGATTAAAAACTGTTCGGGAAACGACAGTAATAAATTGATGTATGAATAGTTGATACCTGTTCGAGATATGTTAGAATCATAGTTCACTTGTAACAAATCCTTGTAATTAAGTAAAAGTTGTTCCTTCTTTGCCAAACTCCCATCCAAAGTGCTGTGCTATTTTCTAGTAATCCTTTCTAACAAGGTAAGGCCAATCACTTTTGTGATTGATGTTACTTTTAACTCCTCTTGATTAAAAACTACTCGGTGCATATCAACGAATGAAGTAGAAGGAAATCTCTTTGGAAATTACTAATTAGCTGTTTCCCATAAATGGTTAAAATTACTTAGATGAAAATCCGTTTTAACAGATGAATATTTTCTCTATCAACAGCTGTCTTTTCTAATTAAATGTTTATCAAAAATTCCCGTGATATTTTGCAGAATATCGATATCATCTCTTTTGTTTCATAATTGCGACATCTTACATTGTCACATCTATATCACGTGATAAAGTTTTGACTATATTGTATAATTTCTGTCCACATTTTTAAGTTAATTAGGAAATAAATTAAATCTTAATCACATTCGAATATATAAAAACTACACGGCAATAATTGATCTAAATTAGTTAACTCCATTAAAATTTCTTAGAAATTTTGTCATTAAAATTGATAGTGAGATGTATTTTATAATAAAATATTGCATTTATTTTTAAAACTCTTTTATATATTAATTTTTTTATGTTTTTAACTTAAAGCTTTTGCTAAATTTAGTCTAATTTTACGTTACTAAAAACAAAACATTATAGATGTTTTATTATAGCAACTGTAGATGTTTTATAGCGTATTTATAACTTAATTCTTTCATTGAAATGTAATAATACAAATGTTATATGTAATTCCTATTTTTAAGATCAGTTTATACAAAAATACAAAAATTCCTCTAAAGTTAGAAAATGATAAAAATAATAATTATTTTTTCAATTAAAAAATTAAACGTGGAGTCTATTAATTATTATAGAAATTAAGTTTGGAAATTAATATTTGCAAAGTAATCATAAACTTGTGGAAAATTTAACAGCTGAGTGATCTTTAGTGTTATCAAAGAGAGAGAAAGAGAGAGAGAGTGATTGAATTTCATTCTTCTCAGCTTTCAACATCCTCCCAACAAACTTTAGCTCTCTGTATAAGTATTTAATTCAAATTANATAAAATAATTAAATAAATAAATTTACAGAAAATGTAATAATTTTCCTTTTATTATTTTAAAAAATTTTAAATGGTTTGCTTATAAAATTCTTTCTTTATTAAAAACATTTTTCACGTCATAAAAATAGAATTTTCTTATAACGAATTCAATATCAAACTTTATAACAAGACAGTATCTGTCTAGAAATAATCTGTTTTGTATCGTATAAAATATAAAATTACGAAAAAATATTGACAGATGAGTTTGACAAGATAATCAGAAATTCTAGTTTAGTATCTTCTAGATTGTTTAAACCTATGGTTTTTCCTGCATCTCCTCTTCCTCCTCCTCCTTTTCCTCTTCTTCTTCTTCCTCTGCTTCCTCTTAAAGTAGTTATCTCTTGATGATGGATAAAGTAATAAAAATTGGGAAATTTATCGAAAGTATAATTAATTAAATAATAAAGATGAAATGCTACTTTGATGGAATTAATGGAGAAATTTTTCTGAAAGTAGATATAAAGAGTTCACTGGGGAGAAATTTTTCTGGATTAATTGCTCAAAGAGAATCCTATTTAATTGAAAGTTATAGATTTCTTGCAAAATAAAATTTGTTGCATGTTATTATACTTTAATACACTCCCATCTTTATGATACAATTGCATAATTGATAATGTTTAGTCTTTTCTTATGGAATCTTTCAAAAAAATGTTCGAAGTATTAAGATTAAATATGAATGATCTTCAGTTAATAGAATTGAAATTCTCTCTTTTTTAAAAGAAAATATTTGTTAAATTATATTAAAATTTCTATTTTTTATAAAGATTTATGCTTAAAAAAATTATAAGAAGTTTATATGAAAGGAAATTTTTATGTTCTTTCAGCAAAAGTTTCGTCTGTGGTATCTTACACTGTCCAAAAAATTTCATTTTATTTGTTTCGAAAAAATAAAATTTTTTGATGAAAAAGTAAATTTATTATTAAATAAAATATAAAAGTACATTTATAAAATTTAATTATATATATTTTTATATTAAAAACTGTAAAAATTTGAATGGGAGAAAAATAGTATTAAAATACACCGAAAGCATAAAAAATAAATCGAATTAATACAAATTCAATCGGTATTAACAGTGTAAATTTTATTTTTTCCAATTTTTCAGGTTAACTTTGGATATTTCGCAATGTTATCTTATGATTTAGTTGCGGAATAGATAAGGAACATCATCAGTAAAGATGTTTCCAAGTTGTCTCTAAGGATGAACATCAATCAACAGTACTTCATTGAAATTCAATGGTATGATTGCAATAGAAAAAAATAAAATAAAATAAAGTTTTGAGATCTGATGATGGCCAAACTTGGTGAAATATAAATTGATGATGAAATGCCTGAGAGAAGAAAGGAAAATTAACTGAGTAATGTGAAGTTCGGTTTTCTTGAAAAACGTAAGGAAAAAAATATATATAAAAAGAATTTATTTCTTTTTACTAATGGCATCAAATGTACTTTTCTGGTATTTTAATGGTTAATGTTGAAAAGAATTTTAAATTTTCGACAAAAGTTAAATTCTTGTAGCAGGAAAAAAATAACAACGTGTCTCATATAACGAGAAAGACTTCTATCATTCGTGTAACTATTGAGAAATTTATTAATTGTAAATTGTTATCATCACTTAACCTAGCTTATAACTTATCATCTAATTGAATTCTTAAGCAGAATAGGAAAACCTCCATTATTTCAAGCAATTAAGAGAATAATAATATAATTTAATATTAAAATTCATTAAAATTATTAATTAGTTAGTTAATGGTATCTTATATCATTCATTCTTAAATAAGCTTGTTAACAATAAACTAAAATAATTATATATATTTCAACATAAATCTAATTTTAATATATAAAGATTAAAAGCTTGAAAAATATTAAAATTAAATTGAAAAAAAATGTTTTAATGTCCCTAATAGAGAGTTTTTATAGTAATGAATAGTTTTAAAGTTGTTTTAGTGTTGTACAATGCTAAACTGTGAAAAAATACATAAATAAACAATATAAAATAACAAAAGAAACCGATAAAAAACGAAAAATAAAATAATAAATTATAAACAAGAATGTGACAAGATAAGAGTGTAGAATGGTGAAGCACCACGTTATCTGGAAACAGAATGTTTTCAGGTTTCTTTCCAGTTGCACACCTATAAGATAACTATGTTGGAAATATATGTCAATCATAATAATAAAGAATTTAGCAGCATTAGCAGCAGATATATAAAGATAGATACAAAATAATAGTAAGGTAATATAAGAAAGAAACTTTCTGATGATGATTACTTTCCATATGAACTGTAATATTTCGTTACTGCAAGCTATGCTAACTTTATTCTATAACTTCTGACAGTTATTATTTACAACTAGTGTTGAAAGCATTCCCAATAATTATTAATGAAGTAGCTTTCGACAAAGTTAACTCAAGTTACTACAAATATTAAATAATTAACAACTATCTCGTAAAGATTTTAATCTACTCAAGGGTAATTATTTTCTAAATAAATAACAGAATAATTAATAAATATACTGTTACAGATTAATTGTCTAAACATTGAATTTTATTTTTGTTAGTGAAATTTTTATATAGAAAACATATTTAGTGATTAGAATATGTGGTATTATGGTTAAATTAAGTAATAAAGTTTCTATATATAAAAATATCTCGAATAAATATAAAATTTTTCTTAAATTTTATGCTAAATTTAAACGAAGATCGATTGAAAAATAAAAATGATTTATATGTAATCTGATTGTTAAGATTTTCCAGGTTTCTTATCTTCTATATTTGACAGAGAACTATCTATAACTTTAGGAACTCCTTCAATTATTCATTTATGATTTCACGATGATCTTCTCAGATTATTTTATTTATTAATAATTCATTTATTGAACATATTTTCATTAATATTTTATGTTTGGTAGCATTTCTAACTTCTTCTATTTAATTGAATATAGGTTTTAAGTAATAATTATGATAATAATCGTAATTAAAATGATAATTTTTTCTTCAATATATCAATATTACTTGTACTATATTCTCTACTCAAGTATTCTTTTACGTATTTGCGATAATGTTTGTGTACAAGTTGGGTAAACCTGTAATATAAACTATTTAAAGAGTAAATTGTCAAATTATTCAAATACTTTATTACTTAGAAATTTTACAATTATTTAAAATTATTTTTTTGGGGTCAACATACAAATTACAACGCTTTAACAAATTAATTTATAATTAGTTTTTAAATTGTCTTATAGGCTGTTACAGAAGTTCTCACGGTTAATTGACTTTCGAGACACTCTTTAACCTGGCATTTTAAAACATAATCTACATATATGCATACATAAATGGCCACACCTGGGTTTTTATCTTTTCTGTAGTTTATACTAAAGAAACATAAATATGCATTTTGCATATTTTGCATTCACAATACCATTTTTTATATAAAGACCCCCTGGCAAAGAGGAGGACTCTATAAAGAAATATACAATATAAATTGAAAATCAACGTTTTTGAAGTTATAATTTTTCAAATTAGCCAAAACATGAAGAATATCTGAATACTTCTAAATACTTTTTAAATCGACATTTTGAAGAAGATTAAAAACTGTTCGGGAAACGACAGTAATAAATTGATGTATGAATAGTTGATACCTGTTCGAGATATGTTAGAATCATAGTTCACTTGTAACAAATCCTTGTAATTAAGTAAAAGTTGTTCCTTCTTTGCCAAACTCCCATCCAAAGTGCTGTGCTATTTTCTAGTAATCCTTTCTAACAAGGTAAGGCCAATCACTTTTGTGATTGATGTTACTTTTAACTCCTCTTGATTAAAAACTACTCGGTGCATATCAACGAATGAAGTAGAAGGAAATCTCTTTGGAAATTACTAATTAGCTGTTTCCCATAAATGGTTAAAATTACTTAGATGAAAATCCGTTTTAACAGATGAATATTTTCTCTATCAACAGCTGTCTTTTCTAATTAAATGTTTATCAAAAATTCCCGTGATATTTTGCAGAATATCGATATCATCTCTTTTGTTTCATAATTGCGACATCTTACATTGTCACATCTATATCACGTGATAAAGTTTTGACTATATTGTATAATTTCTGTCCACATTTTTAAGTTAATTAGGAAATAAATTAAATCTTAATCACATTCGAATATATAAAAACTACACGGCAATAATTGATCTAAATTAGTTAACTCCATTAAAATTTCTTAGAAATTTTGTCATTAAAATTGATAGTGAGATGTATTTTATAATAAAATATTGCATTTATTTTTAAAACTCTTTTATATATTAATTTTTTTATGTTTTTAACTTAAAGCTTTTGCTAAATTTAGTCTAATTTTACGTTACTAAAAACAAAACATTATAGATGTTTTATTATAGCAACTGTAGATGTTTTATAGCGTATTTATAACTTAATTCTTTCATTGAAATGTAATAATACAAATGTTATATGTAATTCCTATTTTTAGGATCAGTTTATACAAAAATACAAAAATTCCTCTAAAGTTAGAAAATGATAAAAATAATAATTATTTTTTCAATTAAAAAATTAAACGTGGAGTCTATTAATTATTATAGAAATTAAGTTTGGAAATTAATATTTGCAAAGTAATCATAAACTTGTGGAAAATTTAACAGCTGAGTGATCTTTAGTGTTATCAAAGAGAGAGAAAGAGAGAGAGAGTGATTGAATTTCATTCTTCTCAGCTTTCAACATCCTCCCAACAAACTTTAGCTCTCTGTATAAGTATTTAATTCAAATTAAATTTCTTTAATGAAACAATAAACATGGTAAATCATCTAAGATAAAGAGTAATGAATAGCTGTGATAAATGTATAGTCTTTGTTTGAAAGTTTGCACTGCTTGTTTCATGTCCTGTAGCAGTAAACAGCCATTATATCGATTAAGATTGTAATGTTTAAATCACTTTACTATTTCCCATTTTTAAGGCAATTGAAGAAAGTCGATATAATTCAATTCTTTTCCGGTTTGTCTTTAGAAAAATACTATTTCTTTCCTCTTATCGGGGTAAAAATCGAAATTTTATACAAACTTAATCGACGCCATGGATCATCAAGTTAAAAGAGAAAGTCGTTAGTTTTTCCCTGACCACGTTCTTAATCCTATTTAAACGATAACTGTAAGGATTTGTAAATTTTACCAATGGATCAGGTAGCAGTAAGGTAGTAAATCACAATACGAACCATAAAGCGCGGTGTCATATGGTGTTTGCAGCATTGCTTCCTTACCCACAGATCAAATATCTCATTAACCTTCTCCGAGAGACAGTGTCAGTGTTTGGTGACAACCCTGACTAACTGGCCTGTCGCTTCACCAGCTTGTGTCATAACTGGTCCGATGCCAAAATTCTGCAACTGTTAACACAAATCAATACGCGATATTGGAAACGATTAACAGAAGTCACTCGGTTATTTTCTTATTAAACTCATTTCAAAATCTGTTTCTATAAATATCCACTAATATTTCTTTTTCTATCCTCATGCAAATAGATTTTATATGTAAATTTCTCCAATTTAAATTATGCAAAAAAAATATTTATGTTTAGGTTATATTTGATTTTTTTTATAAAGAACAAGAACTTAAGTAAGAAGAATATTTAATATTTAAAAAAGGCATTAAAATACAACAATATTGCGACGAGTGTAAATTATTTTTTTATATAGGCCTATATATATATAATGTTGTAGTCGCATGTTGCAGAAAATTCTCCACGCAATAAAATATTAGTTTCTTTCTTTTAATGTCAAAACCATTTTTTAAACTGTTCCTCCACTGACAAGTCGAGTTTTGCTACATATTCATCAAAAATTTTCATTTATAAACTTATATATCTGTCTAGAAAACGTTTCTAACGAGTCAATCAATGAAACGATCGAAAGATTAAAGATAAAACTGATTTACATAAGATTTTACTCAAGCTTAACCATTTATGTTCTTTACGGGTAAGGAGCATTAGATGTAAGCTTTAACTGTATATTACACGAGCTTGCAGCTACATTAAATCAGATTCTGACATTGGTAATTTTTAAAATTCTTCACACGTTTTCTCGTCATATATTGCTATCTTATCAATTACTCTACAAATTCCATTAAAAGCATCTGCTATCAGTAGCGAAACGATATTTACACCGGCGTAAATGTGCTATTAAATAACCGCCATGGGAGATGGCCATAATACGTAAGTTCTCGACGTGAAGTTACTTTTTCACCCCTTTCATCTTTTGGTTTTAAAGTGGAACGATTTGGCATATACTAGCCTTAGAAAATCTGAACAGATGACGAAATGATAGCGATGACGATATCGAGTGCATCGTCATCTTCCTCCCTCCGTAGTTAGTGGAGCAGTCCTGCTACGATTCGATCGAGGAGTGGAAGAGTGAGAGAGTTATGCGTTGGCAACCACGAAGAGGTCGCTTTCCTCCAGTTCTACTGCTGTGCCAATAGACGAGTGGAAGGCGAACTTGTGTTACACGGATTTTATCCGTACCCAGGAGGCTGGGAAAGTGAGAAGGGGGAGTTAAGAGAAAGTCCTGAATTGGCTAAGTTTTGTGTCGCTTATTCACCCCACAGTGTCCTAGCTCTCGTTTCCTTATCTATCGTGCTGTGCTGTTCATAACGGGACGGAATGGGCCGTCGTTCGTGCAAATTACTGGATGTCATCGCTTGCTTCTTTCAATTGACTTTATTTGCCTTTCGTGCTTTGGGTGAGTATATAATTTTACTTCATTTCTAGTTTTTTCTCCTTAATAATTGCTTCTGTTCATAATGCAAAATGGCCGAAATTATTCCCTGCCGTGATTTTTACGTATCCTATATACAAATGACCCCTTCAATCAGCTTTACAATCTAAAATATCCGTATTGTTAGTAGCTCATTATCTAAAGTAAGCGAAGTAAAAAATAATAAACTAAAGCTGAAATTTTAAAATTAATAATTCTATATTTATAAGGCAAAATAGGATGTGTTTTCATCGGAAAAACAAACATATCTGTTTCTGTCTTATAATTAAAGATATTATACATCAGCTCATATCGAACGAAACTACTACAAGAAAACTTCTTACCAGAGAAGAGCCATTAAGAAGTATATTTAAGAAAGAAATTTTTCTTTATCTTATATACCGTTATTAGTATTTTACAACAAAAGCTATCCGAAACCGCTTGAGGGCAGATCTAAATCTTTTCCACCATGCATTTTCCTACAAAGCCATTACATTTTAAGGAGGTCCACCTACTATATAATTCGATCTCGTAAGTACAACATCCAATATAGTTGACTAAACACAGCACTGTAATATTATTCTCTCGTCAAAAATGATTTAAGGGTAATCATTATATAAAATATATATATATTTTTTAAAATTTTACTCTCGTAATGAATCATAATAAGAAGTGTACAATATCTCAATACGATTTTTCTATCTTTAAAAATACTTTATATTCAAAAATCCCTCGAGGTTAAAAGCATTTTCGAGTCTCTTAAACTTTTCACAAATAAAATATTTGTTTTGTACTTTAATATTTGTTCTAATTAGTATCGTATGCATCAATTACGTTGACTTTAATTAATTCTTTGACAAAATTTTTCGTTCTCACGTGTACGAATAGATAAATTTTTCTACAGATTAATTCTTTATTAATAAATTTATTAAATTATTTTAAATTTAAACATATTAATTTAAGCATGTTACAAGAAATCTGAGAGGATATTTTATTGCAAAAATCATAATATGAGGTAAATTCAGGTAGATAAATTTCTTTTTATGAACATTCGACTAAACTGTGAAGGAAATTAATTTTAAACATTTGGAAATGAATAAAGAAGCATAATTGTACTAAATAGATGGAATTATATCCTAAAGAGAATTTTTTTTGTTTGTCCTTCCCTCCTCTTCTTTACACACTTCTATTCTCCTTGTGGACACTGATAGCTAATTTATTTCTAGGCCAAGTAGAGCGAGAAGAGATAATGAGTACAACGGGCGTGAAGCATTACACATTCTTTTTTTTATATCTGGCATTTTCTGTTTTTATCTAGCTTTTTATACTTATTTTTTTTTAAGAAAAAGGTTTTCTTCTCTCCTTAATCAGGATAATCCGCCACGTTGAAGAAACAGTTTTCAGCCTCGGATTTCCACCGCAAGTAACCTTTTACATGTTTCTACTTTCATCTTCACCTTCTTTTCTCTTATCACTCTCTAATACCTGTCTTTTTCCTATCTGGATCTCTTTAGTGTTTTAGTTAGAGAACAATGGATTCTTCTTCCTTGACATTGTCGATACGGTTAATGCACTTGCATCATTACAATTTAAAAGTTTTGATGCATGTGCAATTTAAAGAGCATCTTCACTTTTCCTACTTTTATAAAATAAAATAACGGACTAAATGTATCTCGTGAGTGACTAAAAATAAATAAATTGATTCTCAATTCAATAAATGACTAATATTTTACATTTTTCCTGGTATAAATTTTATATTTTTCAGCAATATCCTCTACTACTTGAGGAAAAGTTGTTCCTTAACTACACAGTCTTAACCTTTTACCGATTGATTCATTATATTCAAGAATATCCACAGAGGAATGTCAATATTAAATAATAAATTCGTCTTGAATTATATTCTTGGAATGTGTTACTGTTTAATGCTAAGGAAAAGTTATTTTATTAAAAATACTTTATATTCAAAAATCCCTCGAGGTNCTGACGAAATATTCGCATTTTTCATAAATTTTAATTATATCTACAATAAAACCAAATATATCTTCTATTTTTAGAGTTTATCTTCTTCTAAATTTCATTATATTTTTACATATTTTATTTTGTTTAATTTTATTAAACGTTTAAATTCTCAACGATGCATCATTCTCAACTAGCATCACTAAAAATCTTTAATTTTGAAGTAAGAAATAAATCTTTATTTAAACAAATAATTATAAAAATTCCACTTTCCATCATATTATATTTTTTATTATAAAAAAAAGATGAAAAATTTTAATATAGTTGCTTATAAGCAAGAACTATTTATCAAGCTAGCTTATCACTTAAACTTCACGATAACGATAAACGATGTAGGGAAATATGTTAATAGGATATAATATTTTATTAGATTTTCTTATTAAATATATACATACGAATACGCCTAACATATGAATACATTTTTCTATCACTAATTTAAATTTTTACAATTAATTGAATTTTTTTTTTAAAAAAGGATGTTCTTTTACGTACTCGAAACTTTAATTACTTACCCTTAATTTATCGATTGCGGTTTCTTGTAATTATCTACAAAAATAATTGCTTTTATATCCTTACTAAATTTCCTATATCATTATCTATATCCAATTTTTCAAACGTCAATTTTAAGTAATTATTACCTCATTTAAAGTAGTGTTAATTACAAAAGAAAACTGTATAAGTTATAAATATCGATAGAACATCAGGGGAGGAAAAAAATTATATTTTCAAGTGCATATTTTTTTATTATTTACAAATTTTATTCTTTATTTTTTTACGTTCGCATTTTATAATACAGATAAACTAAATACATGAACAGAAGAAGGAAAGAAAAAATACAATTCCGGATATCACGAAATGCATTTCACTCATACTTAAATGTGCGTGATACGAAAACATAAAGTCTGTTTTACCATTAGTGTAAATGTATTTGGCAATAGAATTCATCGAAATATTTTAACAACTGATAGTAAACTTTATTTCTTCTATTAAAAAAATAATGATAATAATAATAATAATAATAATAATAATTTTATATAAATAAACATAATTTATATTTAAATACAAGAGTAAAGTGTTAAATATAGTGAATATTTTCTTATTTTAACTGTATGTATTTATGTTTGTGTACATCAGAATTCGCTCTGGGCTTCTAGTAGAAGTATAGTGATGAAACTTTCATGTCTTGACACACCAGATGGTCAGAATAAGGACAAATACTGTAGGATCCTTAATCTATTTTGTTGATGTGGGAATCAGTTTTCTCGGTTTCTAGCATTTCTAATACTTTTAACCGATTTCTATGACGCGCATTACACTTTTATAAAATTCCAAGTGGATTTTTTATTTACTGAAACTAAAAGTTATATAAACAAAACAATTGCAGAAATGGAATGAGGCTAAAATATATAATAATAATAATATAATTTTCTATTCGTGTTAGTTTAAGAATGTATTCTGTATAAAGGATAACTCTTACGTCAGTTCATTATATGCTTGAGTTCGTGTTAAATTTACTACATTAATTCCCAGATCCGAAATGTAAGTAGATTTGTTTTATGGTAAATAGTATGTTGGGTGAACAAATGTCTGTATCGATTTTGTTAAATAAATTTATACGCTCACACTCCACTTTAGATATTTTTTTTTGCATTATTTTTCTTTATTTATTTTTGATTTTAGAAAAGGATGTTTAAATTGGATCTTTGTTTATTTTACTTATAAATTTATAGATATGTAGATTTGTTTAACATTATTTTTCTTCTTTTTTTTTGAAAACCTAGAATTTGTTTTTCTCTCTCTATACCTCTTATGTATATACAATAACAATAATACATCTTTATAATCTTTTCTTTAATGTATAAAAATTTACATTTATATATATAATTTATTAAAAAAAGAAAAAATAATAAAATTATTTAAAATTTGTATTTTTCCGGATGATATAAAATAATTTTATTTAAAAAAATAATTTTAAAATATTTAAAAATTGATATAATCAAAAATATAATGATAATATTTTAAAAAGATTTTAATAAATATTCTCGAATTAAT
>NW_019384984.1:189762-200879 GCF_000671375.1 Centruroides sculpturatus | reverse complement strand
CTCTGACAGAAAGAATTTTTACTTTTTAAACAAATGTCAATTTAATTAAATTTTGTTTTCATTTATTTTTAATTATTTAACTGTTACAAGAATAAATATATAAAATTATTTAAATATTTATAATCAATTTTCTTGACTAGAATCTTATATAATTAAGTTAATAAATAAGTAATATATATATATGAAAATAAATAATAATAAGAAAATTTAATTATGTATATATATATAAGCATGTATGTAATCTAATCTATCAATAGATTATATAAACAGAAATTTTTTTTTGTATGCTGAGATTTCATCTCTACCAATGGTATATCAGTTAGGATATTAAATTGAAAAATTCGATTTATGAATTATTCCGATATCTTTCAATCAAAACTTTTGAATATAGAAAATCTTTCGTAGTAGAAAATAGTAACGATGTCACAATAATTGACTTTACAGTAGAGGTAGAATGACAAAACAAACACGAAAAAAGAAGCTCAAGAGTAAAATCAATATTTCTTCAGCAATAATTTCTCCTTCACGAAATTCATTTATAATCTAGTTCAACATTATCAAAAAATTAATGAACTATAGGCTATTATTATATAGCAATAAATATTTTTATACTGTTTTCTGCTTAACAAAAAGAAAAAAAAATGTTTTCTCTAATTGTTAAAGTAGCTGAAGTTAAATTTACATTGATACAAATGATGATGTACGTACGTTTGTCCATTTATCTAATATTTTTAGAAGATTAATTTAAAATTTAATATATCAAATTTGTAAAAATATTTTATTAATTTTATGTTTCCAATTGATGATGATAATTCTAAAATTAACACGATGACTTTTTAAAGTTAACTTTAATCGAATGATGCGCTGGTGTATTAATGATATCTTTCGCATTTTTGTCAGATTAAAACTATAAATTTAATACTAAAAATTTGTGAAAAATTCATAAATTCAGTTTTCTATTTGATGCTATCACTAATTTCTATAATTCCATCTATAAAAATGGGTTTTTTTAAAAAGAGATAACAGTTTGATAACTTTAGTTTTGCTAGTTTTATTAATAAAAGTGATGTGCTATACGATTTTTTTTTCAAATAAATCTTAAATTTATTAATAAATACTTAAATCTAAAAATAAAATAATATTTAAATATTGAATTTTCATTCAAGAAAAGTTAGAATTTCTACAGATTAGATATGAAAATTTAACTCGTTATCACTCATCTACAGTATATGCAAATTTTCTATATATAGTAACAACTTTAATTATTATATTTTTATTGTAATTTTGTATATATTGTATTTTAACTTTGTTACAAGATTAAAATAGATATCTAACAATAGATTGCATCTTCATCTTATTGATGAATGTCGAAACTTTTTTTTATGTACCACTTCCAAAAATGGCACATTGCCAATAGTTGTCTATAAGGTAATCCGTAACAGATATAATGTGTACTGAAGCAGTAAAGATCACGAATTTATTGATAATTTTTCTCACTATAACTAAAAAAAGAAAATGATTATATTTGTTATACAGTTAACTACTATTTGCTACAACAATTTTCCTTTTCTAAATTAATATATTTAATACAGTACACTAATTGCATCAAGTATCACCATTAGAAAAAAGAATCTAATAAATTATGTATTATGTATATATTACTTAAAAATTTACTTTTTATATAAAATTCTTTATTATAAATTAATAACGTTTATTATAATTTCTGCATAAACTATAAAGAAAAGGTTATGTTAGTAAAAATACATCATAAACATCATTAAAAATATAATATATATCTATTTATATCTTTCTAATTTTTATATATTAATATTCTACTCAGGTTTCACGCTACTGAAATTAGATACAGAGATTAAATGTTACTAAAGCAGAAAAAAAATTTTGCTACACTTGCTGTTATTGACAGCATTAAATTCTAATAAATCAATTTCTGATATATTTTTCAAGATTCTTTTCCAATTTTATGAAAGTAATAACAGAAGTTTCTTTAAATATAATATATTTTATAATTATTATATTTAATATTTAAGAAAAACAAAATATTTATTAAATAATACAACTTTGTTTAATTACAATTATTGATAATTAAATTATAATTATAATAAATTTAAGGGTCATATACTTCCTCACATATACTTTAGCCTAACTTCAGGCTAATGTACATGCGAGAAAATGCACAAAAATATTGTACATGAATAGCTTAAGCAATTAAGAAAGACTCTACAAAGCCTCCAAAATTATATTGAAGCAAAGCTCAAATAGATATAAAAATAATAGCAGAGTTTTGGGATGCACTAAGATAAATAATGACGGTGTTTCATGACATAAACTATAATTTTTAAACATCTGTAGTATAAATTCTCTCACTCCCTTGGAGGAAAGTGTGCTTTGCACTCTCGGAGATGCGTGCAGCTCAAGTTAAGAACCAGATTAATACATTAAACGTAATTCAAATTCAAATAATTATTATACTTAAAAATAATTAAAACAATGGTTTAAACAGTTAAATAAAACGTTATTGATTTCTGTTCAATTATAATTATTATTTAATATTTTATTCGTGATAATGAATAATACTCTAGTAGCATGTGTTAAAAATTACACACCTATTAATTTACACGTGATTTTAAACAACTTCAGATAACTTCATTAAATTAAAATCATTTTAAAAATAATTACACATGCATATATCTGTTGAATGCAATTAATATATATAATTTCCATTAAGATAATGAAAATTAAAAAATTACAATTTAATTAACTAACTTCCTACATAATTTAGAATATTTAAGCAATAGCAATGAATATACACAAGTACTTTTTTTTTGTTTCTTTAATTCGTTAAATTCGCGAATTAAATAAAGCAAAGAGAGAGAAATATAGATTTTTTTTTAAAGTTAAATATCCGTATAATTGTAATTACAGATTGCTGAAGTTATTATTTAAATATGCAATCAGAAAAATAAAGTAATTTCAACGTTATAATTATTAAAGAATACTAATGATTATTCCTTAATGCTCTCGGTTGACGTCACGAAATGTTTCTGATCCTTATCATGACAACTTCTAAATTTATTATCTTTTGTGGTTATACGTGAGATGTTTTGCAAATTAAACAAAATCCATTTATAATAAGCATTTAAAGAAAACAATGCAAATTTAACGAAGAGTGTAAATTAATAGAAGAAACATCTGTTTTAATTTTTTTTTTCGTACCTTAAACTGAATTATTCCTTAATCCCTTCTCTGTAATTTCTTTAAATTAAACGAATATTTGATTAGTTTATTAAAAAAAATTTAATGTAAATTTTTAAGAAAAAATAAATGATACATTTTCTTTCTTTCTTTTTTTTTACGTGTGTAGATTTGATTTGCATATATTGTTGTGTAGTAAAGCTTTCTAAATGGGGTGATGTGTGTGTAAATTTATAATGAGAACGAATATTGAAAGTGTTGATAACTGCATTTTAAATATTTATATACGTTCTACATCAGTTTGTTTATAAGCTAGATTATTTTGTGTATACTTTATGCACCGATTATTTAAAATATAATATATACAAAATCGGTTTCTAGTAAAGAATATGTACTAGAAAATGAAAGACGAATGAAATATAAACATTTTAGACGAGTTAATAAATATATAAATATCTACATATTCAAATAGAAAAAGTATCATTCTTTTCGGATGGAAAATAAATTCACTCCTCGTAAATAAATAGTGAAGTCACTCACTAACTATGCTATCAACACACAATTATATTTGGTTTCTTATGGGATTATTTACGTTTGTCACGGGAATAACTAATTTTAATTGCATAATATATTCATGAATTGACGAATTTAGTGATCGATCTGTTATTAAACAAACCAGCTATTGAAATTTTAATATTTCTAGCAAAATTCGAAGTACAGTACGTAATGTAGTGTTCAGTATATATATATAGATTCATACAAACAGAGAAAAATTCAGACAGAAAAAAAAGTATAATTCCGGTGGGATCCGAACCCATTTTCATCGAATTTTAACCAGATAAATTGTTGGAAACACTTAATTTAACTGGAGAATAATTCATTTTAACCATTTAATTTATCCATGAACAAATAAATACGTTAAAAAGTATATAAAATATGTGTCCCAAAAAAATAATAAATTGAAAACTCGTGGATTCGGGTCTTTTTCGACAAAGAAAACTATAAAAATTAGCAATTTTTGCATATAAATATTAATAAGTCTGCTAATATATTCTGATACATTTACGAATATATACTACTGTATATTAAGTGCTATTGTATAACATATAGTTTATTAAACTATACAGAAATTTTACGATATTCAATGTTGAGTAGTTTGAATATTAATATTATATAAATATATTTGATTACGTATATATTGCGTCATATATATTCAAACTTCATATTAATATTTAATGTATTGTTAACTACTAATATACTACTACACACGAAATATTTCTTGGACACGTAAAGTAAAAGTTTATTTATTTAAAAATTTGAATAGGGAAACATTCAAATTCATTTTATCTCATCGTACGACATTTTGACGTCATTTCTACATATTTGATACGGTAAAATATAAAGATGATCAAACTGACGTTAAAGTGTACTTTACACTATATTGACAAAAAGAATACACGTTAAATTTCTTACGAAAAATGTGTATTGCTTTCATAATAAGTTGGAAGTATCAAATTCGTTAATCTGGCACCCGCGGGACCAAAATGGCACAGGGTAATCGACAATACCAGATTATCGAGATTCGAGCCATTGTATTTTTCCAAAATTTGATGGAGTTAAATGCTATAGACATTGCTGTACATTCTGTAAATGCATCAAATGCATTGTAAACAATCGAGCATTGCTGTGTTGTTACAGCACCATGTTTGTGTCGGATCGAGCATTGCTGTGTTTTGCACCAACTCACGTTGGTGAAAAACACAGCAATGCTCGATCCGACACAAACATGGTGCTGTAACAAAATGGGGTAATTTTTCTTGACACGCCGCTTCAATTCCACCCTCGATCTCCTGGTATGTAGTAAAATGCAAGGACACCCCCATTATCGCCTTGGTTTCAATCCGGGATCTAGTGTATCACGTGTCTGAACATTCCAATTCGCAGAATACTAGCTTGCCGGATAATTACCGAGAAATTTCGGATTATCTGGTGATTGTATATACAATTTATAAAAAATGTTATAATCCTTTTTAATTATCATGCATATTTACTATATTATAAATATTATGTTTATTCTAAGGATCGGGTACTTTTTAAAAAATCTGTTTACAATGCATTTAATTTGAAAAGTTTTTTCTTAAAATACATTATTTAAAAAAAATTTAGCTTACATTTTAAACTCGTTTTACTTTATTTGTTATATCGATTCTCTTAGTTCTCTTCTTAATTATTTGATTTTCTAAATTCACTTACTGTATTCATTTTCAATGGTGATTCGATCTCAAACAATTTCATAATATTGATAAAATAATTTGCAGTATTTTCTACTGAATATTTCATCGAAATTCTACTTGAATAAGAGCTATAAAGCAAAAATTTGATCAGATAGATAATAGAAAGTAGAAAAATGTCCTTAATAATCTGATTTATTACTGGACAACACTATTACTCTAATACATTAGAAGGATAGCATTTATCCAAATTTGATTCGCTTTATTTAATATAGATACCAAAGATATCTTCTTCGTATTTTTTTGCTATAATATCAAATTTTCGATAAAATAAATTTTAAAAAGATAATAATAATAATTTTTCGACATATTTAAAAGTAGCATCGAATTATAAACGATGTCATAATGATAAAATTTCCTTTCAGTTTATATTCATTTGTATTCATTAAATGTAAAATAACAGACACGTGCGAGTTTCAACCTTAATTAAACAATACACAATAGTTATTACTTCATTTGCAATTTTCAGATGTTATTATCTAATTTTATTTTACACCTTTTAAAACGATTTGTTGTCAAAAAAATAAAAATGAGAGAGAATTTGTCAGAATGCGAATGAAATTTTCTTCTCGAATTGACATTCAAAATATGAATTTCCAATTATATAATCTTTATTATCATCGAACCTTAAAGGAAGCAAAGATGAATTTAAGTGGAAATAATACAAATTATCTACATCATACTAGAGAGAGAAATATTCAAGAAAACATTTCCAAATTTTCGGTAATGTTCAAATATTCTAACACTTATTCTGTTGTGCTTTAACCGAACTTTCTGATGGTGTTTTCTCATAGTTCGGAGAGTATCGCTGTTCATTCATCCGTATTCCCACAGAGTTCTGGAAATTGGAATCACTCGCCTAGAAACATTGTGTAGAGCGCAGATTCTTCGCACATCGCACCTTCTCTTTCACTTCGACTATTTTCTTGTCCGTTAAGACACGATCCTGAAACTTCTGCTGTCTACTACATCTGCTAACTGATTTCTAAGCATTCTGCACTGAAAAAGATACTTTCCAATTTTATTTTTCAATATATTTGCTTCTCGTAATTATAGAAAAATATATATGGATTAACTGGCGCAAATGTATCTTTACGTTTCGTGGCGTAAGAAAATATGGATTGTATTGATATAATTGTATTTTATTTAAACATTTACAGAGGAAAATAAGTTAAAATTTTATATTTATTTTATTTTGATATTTATATTAAAAAAATAACATAATCTGCTGTTAATTAACAATAAAAATTTTCGTAAGAGTTATAATTAAAGTTTATATATATATTTTTTTAAGACTTATAAATCCTTTGTTAATTATGTTTAAAAATAATTTCATTTTTTTAATAAAAAATGAGATTAATTAAATAGTTAATGATAAAACTAAAAAGAAGAGTTATCGCATGTTTTATAATTTAGAATAAAGTGTAGTGTAAATGTTAGAGAATCTCTTTCTATCGAAGGGATCTTTTCTGAGCCGATAATAGCTTTTCTTGTTTCTAGAGGATCTACAAAGAAGGTTTGTGACACTAAATCCGAATGGTCGGTTTTCTTCTTTTTTTTTGGTAATCGTTGACAACGGTAACTTCTCTATATCGTAACTCGAAAGCACTGTATCACTTTCTCTTATGAAAATATAGGGGTTTGAAGCGACACAGTAAATTACAAAATGATGCCCGGAGCATATAAAAGAGTAAAATGACGTTGAAAGTTGCTGACACGTATGTCATAAGATTGTATATATGATTTATAATTGAAATCTTACCACCTCTAGAAATATTGGTTGTGGATATTGCTTTTCTGCATCACTCTCTACACGGAAAATGTGAAGGTTGTCATTACGTTGGCAATACTTATTCATGAGTATAAACCGTGAACATATGTTATCCAACCCGAACAGAATTCATTGTACTTATACTATTTGAAGAGATAAAAATTCTTAAATACAACTTTCGACACTTATAATTATCACTTCATTATAAATGAAAGAAGAAAAAAAAAACATTTTTTTAAAATTAGATTATATCAAGTTCTTTGAAGGAATGTATTTCTAAATATATACTTTTTTTTATTAAAAGAAGACGAGAAAGAAAAATTAATTTCGTAAATCTACAGGATTTAATTTTAAACACAATATGTAATCCTTTGTAGGTAATATGTTTCCCCCCTACACCCGATCCTCTCACACAATTACAATGGCTTATTGTATTTTTCTCCTTTGTATAAACCGGTAATGAAGTTTTTTTTCCTTTCAACTGAATCATTCTGTTTTATTAGAATTTACAAAATAAATTACTAAACTAGAATTAAATAATTTACTTGTTTACAATTTATATAAATTTATATATAAAAAAATGAAGTAAAGATAATTAATGTAACTATTTTTTCCCTTAAATAACTAGAATTTATAAATTATAAAATCTATCAAAAAATTATTCCTGTTATTTTTATACTTTTAAGAGAAAAAAAAATTTGACTTTTTATCGATAAATTATTAAAACCTACGTGAATATAATCGAATATTCTGAACTTCAATTAACTAAACGTATGCTAAAAATTAACATTTATATAGAATATTTTATATGGAGCATTGAGTATAGGTTATTTACAGACACAACTTAAGCTTAATAAATGAATTATGCATAAATAATGAAAGATGTATAGTCTATACATATATATTATTGCTCATTTATGGTTATAAAACAGTAAATAATTACTAATTATATAATTTTTTAATTAAAATAATAATAATAAATAGAATTTTAGTTAATTTAATGTTAATTAAAATAATTTTCCTGTAGCTAATGACTATATTTTGCATTATATAATATTTTATTACATATTTTAAAGGTATTAATATAAAAAATTAATTTATTAAATTATCTGCTTTATTTTTATTATAAAAAGTAAATTATTTGTTATTATTTATCTAATATATAGACAAAATATATTTTTATTTAAGTAATTATAATAAAAAAGCATAAATATTTTTTTAATAATTTATAGAATAATAATTAATTATCAGATAATTAAATATTTTGAAATTTATATCAACCTTTATCACATTATTTAAAATAAATGTAAAATTTTAATTAAATTTTGCTTTATGAATTATGAATAACCATAAATTTAATCATTTAATTAGAAGCTTTTTTCTCTTAATAATTTACAAAATATCTATTTATCATATTTTTTTTTATCAAATATTCTCATTTATGAAGGTTTTTTAGTAGTATAACTTATAATAAATCAAAATATAATAGGATATTTAGTAATTATTTATAGCAGCTATATTAAACTTTTAGTGATATTAATAACTCGTAGAGTGATTTCGTTTTTTTATTCGCCTGTCTATATAAATGTCCGCAAGATTTTTATGAAACTAAAATAGATATAGAATTAAATTTTCAACAATTGTTATTGATGTAACATCTTCATATAATTTTTTACATACGAATTTCGAATTTCCAGCTATTTTAATAGAAATTTTAGATATTAAAGTGGTTTAAAAATTAAAATTTCGTGTTTTTTTAGCATAAATATATAGAAAATTCTTGGAAAATTGATAAGAAAAATGTAACGTGAGCATTCATCCTCCTACTATCAATTTAGTACGTATAGAACCTATACAAAAATTTGATAATGAAAATGAATATTCGAATTATAACCGAAATTCATTTCTATAAATTGAATTTGTCAAAATAAAAATTCATTCAATCTGCCAAAATAATAGGTATTAAATGATGTAACCGCTTCTATATAGGTTAACACACACAAAAAAAGTAATATCTATATATAAAACTTCAGCTATTAATTTAAAAAAAAAAGAAACAAAGAAAGTTCCAGCAGACAATTCAACCAAAAATTCGCTAACATATATAGATTCTTAGATCTATATAATATCTATTATTATAGTAAGAGTTCCGTATCGAATTTTACCATGTAATGGCTGTTGAGCCAAGTATTGATCTATTTGAGAGATACTCATATTTTATTAGCCAGTTTTATTGTAAATCTTTAAAACTGGATAATGATCAGCGAACTAAATTTTCTCTCTTTCTTCTTGATAAAAATTTTAAAAAAATAAAATAAAATACAAATAAAGAAAAATTCTTTTGTGAGATAGAAGTGTTCTTTTGTAATAGATAAGATTAAACATTAATTATCTTTCGAACTTTTTAAATTGATATTAGTATTAACTATTTTTCTTTTAATTAAAACTTGGAATCTGTACTTTTTCTCAACGGACTAGACAGATGAATTAACGATTCTTAACTTCTATGTGAAAAACATTTAATGAAATTCGAGTATCGATCACCTGACTCAAATGGATGAGAATAAATATAAAATTATTTATTCCTCTTGTAATTTTGTTAGTGATGCGATTTTAATTTAGAGAATTCTTAATTAGTTTCATTGAATTCGGTTCATTTATTAAACATTTAACAATAGTTTTTCTTTAATTCAGTGACGTCGATAATATATATCCCATGTTACAAGTATAATGAAAAAAAAAGCAGCTTAAAACTCATCTAGGATTTAAATTCATGTTTTTATATTTTAAAAAAAATAATTAATTTCGTATTACTTTTAAAGAGTATATAATAAATTTTTAATTAAACTTTCGTAATTAATGAACTAACGACGAATACCTTGGCGTATTTTCCATTATAGATAGATACTAAAATTGTTTTAATAATTTAAATTTTAAATATTTACTTATCGAAATGACAAAGTCAAGAAACGAAAACATGTTTATTCTCTTAATTTAAATAAATAAAAATAAAAATAAGAAAAAAAATTAACTTAATTAATTAAATATCCTTTCGTTTAATAAAATTATCCACGATTTATACATTTTAAGAAGTAATGAAAATGACAAAATGAATTTTCTATCTATACTTAAGAAGATTAACCATTTAGATAATTTAAGAGGATTAATAAAAGTCTGTTATTAATATTCTACACTTCAAGAATCAAACTAAGACAATGATAATGTAATTTTATTACATATTGGGTAAATCCTTGAAAAATATTTTATAAACTTATTGAAAAATTGAATAGAAGAAAAGAGTTTTGTTTTTATTTTAGTTTAGGAATTCTATGAAGGGTTATTGATGCCATATCAACTGTATTTTTATAGGTATATATACAAAGTGTACAGATGAAGGGGCTGCTGCTGATTGATTTTCGATAATATGATCAAATATCAAAGTTTCGGTGAACATTTTCAATCGCTATCGAAGAAAAAAAAAGGCATTCGGATATAATAAGAAAATATTCAATATGCAAATGATCATATTTAAAATAAAAAAATAAAAATTCTTCAATTTTTCAATGCATATATTTTATACTTAATTACTCCCAAAATGTCTTTAAAAAAATAAAATTTTTTTAATGTATCAATAAGAAAATCGACTTTTAAAAATTTTATTCAACTTTTGTATGCATTCACTTGAAAATTGATAACGTTTTTTTATTATTTTTATGAAAGAGTACTTACTCTTTGTTTATAAAACATATAATGTATAGGCCTAAATATGTGTTATATAAACTTAGAATAAGTCGAGTTTATTTTATGTTTAATATATAAATATATATATGAATATTTTTTAC
>NW_019384984.1:184342-189537 GCF_000671375.1 Centruroides sculpturatus | reverse complement strand
GTACAGTCGACCCCCGTATAAGATCATTGATTATTCCGTTTTATATGAATTCCATGTTGTACGAGTCACTTAGATTTTACAAATACGTGTACCGGGCTGTGAACGGCTCACGTATTTGTAAAATTTAAGTGACTTGTACAACATGGAATTCATATAAAACGGAATAATCAATGATCTTATACGGGGGTCGACTGTATAATAAAATAGTAATAGAAGAGATTTAAACTAAAGGCTATTATGATTTTATATGTCTACTATATTGTAGATATGAATAATAAAGTATTAAAATTAATTTTTTTTTATTTTTAAAGGAAATAATAAAATTTATATATAAATAATTTCCTCGTATGTAACTACAGAAAATGGTGAGAATAGAGCTTAATTGTACTAATGATAATATTAAAAAATCATTTAAAATATTTCTTAATAAAATTTTTGTTTATATGTGAAAAAATTTATAACAAAAATATTTTCATAATCCAATTTATAAATAGCATTACACGTATTTATAAAGTAGAAAAAAACGCATCAAAATACTTTTCATTTTTCCTACTAATAGCGTTATATCGATCCGACTAAAACATTTAATAGTCTGGATAAATAATAGTGTTTTGAAATAGATTTTCTGTGAAGTAAACTACTGATTAGAATGAAGAAAATCATGAAGCAACACTTCTTTAAAAAAAAAAAAATTCCTTATAAATTATGAGAAAATTTATCTTAAAAATTCTATTATAAATAATAATAAAAGTTAATTTTTTGACTTCATAATTTTTATCCATATGTCAATAACATATGGTTAAGAATTTTATGTAACAAGAGTTCATGACCCTGTATTAAATCTTTCTCTTTTTTTTTTTCCTTTCCCTCGTCTCCCCCTATCGTTACCTTTCTGAAGCAAATTGAAGTGTATTCACAAGAGTACAATAAAGAAACATTCTTGTTCAATTTTCCTTTATCTAATCTACTCTATGCTATTCGCCGACTTATGGATTTAATTTTGTGAGAATTCTCAACTTATCGAATGAATATCTCCATTTCTATTCTCTATCTAACTTACTTTTTACAAATGGAAAAGCAAACGTTTCAAAACGATTATCATGGCCATATACATTTTACACTACAATCAATATCAAATATCTAGAATGTCAACAAACAGAATCAAATTATATGCCTGATTAGTTTACAATATTCTACAACAATTTAAATACCGTATACTTCTTCGCATTTATTCTTGATTTATTAAATAGAACATTCTAAAATATGTTTAAAATTTTAATAAAAGTTTAATTATTATTATTATTATTATTTTATTAAATGCTATCTTTTAATACAGCACTTTTATACTTTAAAAAAAATATTCTAGGATCGTCTTCAATAATGAGTTACGAATTTTTTCGATGGATTTATGTGAATTTTTTTAATCTATAAGTAGATGCACTGTGCAGATATATATTTAAATACCTGGAATTCCACAGCTTAATATTAAAAAAAAATCCAAAATTGCGTAGCTTAGTAAGAAACATTAATTGAATGAATTTTTTCCGATCGAATTATTCATTTTTTTAATAACATTTATAAATTTAAATGAGGGGGACGTTTATAATACTTTGTTTCTATTAATGGAAACTGTGTCCCCCTTTTTTCGAATGAAAAATTTGCATATATTGCTATCGAAATATATCGATATCTTTCTGTAATGAAATTATTACAATTTTTTTTTGTCACCCCCTGTCACGACTGAAGTTATTGTAACTATCTATTATATCATGAGACAGTTTTAGTAATTTATTTCGATGTCAGACGTATATTATATACTAAACCTATGTGTTTTTGACATCATATACATTATGACTAAATAAAAAAAAATAGAAAGATTATTATATATATTATCTACTATTTGGTGACATTTATTGTTAGAGAATTACCATTTATTTACGTTTATTATCATAAATTTCTAATTAATTACGTAACTACTGTATTAGAGAGGAGTGTTGTTAGAAGAAAGAAAAACGTTTGATGTTCTTGCACATAATAACATATATAATAATAATAATCTTCATTAATGTATACAAAACAACACATTAAACACTCTTTAAGTATAGTATATACATCAACATGTGTAACAGTATAATATACAACTTCATGTCTATCTTTATCAATCTATAATTAATTATATAAATATTTAACAGAAAATAGTTGATGAAGAATAAAAATCTTATATGTTCTCCCAAATAATATTAATTAGTATATATAAAACAGAATTAAATAAACGTGAAAGATATTTTAACAATACGCTTTATCTTAAATACATTTAATTTTATATTAAAAAAACATTTAAATTTTAAAGTTAAAAGTGCAGTTTACTGTTAAATTTTAAGTTCAGTTGTTACTTTAATGTTAAACATATTGAGAAAAGCATAATTAAAATTAATTGAAATAGGAGATATTTTCCCTCAGAATAAAAATAAAATTTTATAGTTTTATTTTTAAATTTAGGGCAGAGTTACATAAAAATCAATTTCTCTTCTATCTTCTTATTCTTTACCAAAACCATTTTTTTCCTTTAGATAAATAAATATTCAAGTGGAAGCACTTTAATGCCTTATAAAATTATTAATGCTGTAATAATGCATTGCATTAAGCAGACATTACATTTTAGAAAAGTTATTCAATATTTTAATAGTATTTTTCACTCTTTTTTTAACATTGATATTCATTTTATAATTCACGAATAATTTTTTTAAGTGTCGTTCTCACTATAAATANCATTAAATTTTACGATTTCATGGAGTACCCGTTATATTTTCTATAAGGTCATATCTAAATAAAATTGCTATATTACGTAAGCGTGAACGTAAATTTGATTTTAAAGTTTTCTTTAAAACGTAAAAAATAATAAAAAATTTAAAAATAAAAACATTTGGAAAATATATATTTTATTTATTTTATTTTTTAATCTTATTTTTTAACGTTGAAAACCTGTCAAAATATAACGGCATAAAATGCAGAAATTGGAAATTTCTTCATAATTGTTGAGTATAGATTGGCGTAAAAATTATAGAGCCGATTATCGAGTGGCATTAAAAGTTTAAAGTATTTATTAATGGAAGTATCTCTTGATAAAAGAACATAGCGTATCGTTTAGTTATCGATTTGGCGAAGTTTTCAAGCACTTGCACATGAATATTTTTCAAAGCTTCTATAATAGCCTGCTTCAGATGACTTTACACTGTCGAATTGTCTCGTTTCTCGCCAGTTTTATCAAACTAAAATTCTGCAAAGTTATAAATTAGGTTTGAATCCGTATTTAGCGATCGATATGGTAGAGGAACGTTGCGTAAATCGAATCAATTTTTCTTTTTCTAACCAAAATAAAATAGCATCTTCATTTATCTACTAAGATTTAAATAACAATAATTAAATATATATAAGTGTGTGTATATTTGGTTACATTCAAAATCATTCATTATAAAAATATCTTAAGAATTTTTCTTGTAAAGAATTTTTTTCCTTCCTTTTTTTCCCGTTAGAATCGTGTTAGAAATACGTTCAACTATCAAATGTATATTGGATGAACTTTATTTGCTTGCTGAAAATAACTTGTCTCCATTGAAAGTCCCATATTGGGGATTTTCTGTCGAACTTTATGCAGAGATATTTTTTTTGCTTCTTGTTCAAGCTTTGGTTTTAGATTTTCGTTCTGAAAGTAAACGATAAAAGAATGGTTAGAATATTCTGTACAGTTTGAAATTTCTATTTGTATCTGATATATTTTTCGTAAAAATTAATTTTATAAATATTTAATTTAATTACTGTTAAAAAGTTCAAATCAATTTATTTATCGTTACCAAAGCTATCTTTTCACGATAAATTCGTATCATTTTTTAATTACAAATTAAAAGTTTTTTTTTTAAATTAACTTTTATTATGCCGTAATTATATTTTATCGTGTTTTTCTAAGTATATAAGTGATAAAATTACTTAAGCAATTTACTTAAACTGCAAAATTATTCGATGAGACATACGACGTCACTTTATAATTTATGAACCGAATATTTTCACTGTAAGGATTTATGATATGAGTTTAATATATGCAATTGCTTTATAACTGAATTTATAAGTTAAAGAAAAATTTGAATTTCCTTGTATATAAACCTGCGAGTCGGAAAGTGATCATATATTTACTAAGGAAATTAATTATGAAATATTAGAAATAATTCTAAGAAACAGGAAAAATGATCAAACTGGGACTAATAAATGTTTTGATTGGTTTATATTTTTATGGCAGAATTGCTTCTATAGCCATACTAAACTAGACATGTGCTTGATATATAATACTAGATCCATATTGTCAATGTAACTCATCTAGTAGGAAGTTCAGCCATTGATATTTTCTTTGTAAGCTTTACCCAACTTGATAAAATTTCTGCAGATATATCATTGTTTACCATGCAATTTTTTTTTATAATTGGGCTCCAATTTGAAAAATTATAGACCTATAAATTCCCACTGTCGTCCTTCAGTCTGTTTTTCTGCCTGTTATATGTTCTTCCTTAATTTCGAGAACTATGATAGATGATAAATCAAGACCAGATATGAAATGCTTGGGGGCAGGAGTCTCCGATTAACAATACATGAACCTCCGTTATAGACCGAAAATCATGTGAATTCAATTCAAAATTTTCCCCTGAATGAGGTAACATAGATGACCGGCATGACGCTTCTTTTATCAGGGAAAGTATGATGTACAATGGAAGTTACTACTAATTTGAGGTGGAGAGCATATATTTTAATTTAAATAAATTTAAAATTTTTGCTCGTAAATTATTTATACTAGTTTCAGATTCTGTTTTAGCATTAAAATTTGTCAAATTATAGAATAATAAATTATAATATACTTTGTTCTATTGTACTGTTTTTTGAATTTATTTTCAAAAAATTTATTTAAAAAATTTTAATATCTATTATTATATATTATATATATATATATTACACACACAATATAGGATGTTCTAAATCTTAAAAATTAAGTAATGTCACTTGTTTATGATAACATTATTTAATTTTTAAGACTGCAAGGATGGGGTTGAGATTTTCAGGTCAATTATTGACAGGATTCCTTGGTGATAGATTTAACATCTTATTAAAAAATTGAACAAGTATTAATCAGATAATCTATATAATGCATAACA
>NW_019384984.1:177297-183010 GCF_000671375.1 Centruroides sculpturatus | reverse complement strand
GTACAGTCGACCCCCGTATAAGATCATTGATTATTCCGTTTTATATGAATTCCATGTTGTACGAGTCACTTAGATTTTACAAATACGTGTACCGGGCTGTGAACGGCTCACGTATTTGTAAAATTTAAGTGACTTGTACAACATGGAATTCATATAAAACGGAATAATCAATGATCTTATACGGGGGTCGACTGTATAATAAAATAGTAATAGAAGAGATTTAAACTAAAGGCTATTATGATTTTATATGTCTACTATATTGTAGATATGAATAATAAAGTATTAAAATTAATTTTTTTTTATTTTTAAAGGAAATAATAAAATTTATATATAAATAATTTCCTCGTATGTAACTACAGAAAATGGTGAGAATAGAGCTTAATTGTACTAATGATAATATTAAAAAATCATTTAAAATATTTCTTAATAAAATTTTTGTTTATATGTGAAAAAATTTATAACAAAAATATTTTCATAATCCAATTTATAAATAGCATTACACGTATTTATAAAGTAGAAAAAAACGCATCAAAATACTTTTCATTTTTCCTACTAATAGCGTTATATCGATCCGACTAAAACATTTAATAGTCTGGATAAATAATAGTGTTTTGAAATAGATTTTCTGTGAAGTAAACTACTGATTAGAATGAAGAAAATCATGAAGCAACACTTCTTTAAAAAAAAAAAAATTCCTTATAAATTATGAGAAAATTTATCTTAAAAATTCTATTATAAATAATAATAAAAGTTAATTTTTTGACTTCATAATTTTTATCCATATGTCAATAACATATGGTTAAGAATTTTATGTAACAAGAGTTCATGACCCTGTATTAAATCTTTCTCTTTTTTTTTTTCCTTTCCCTCGTCTCCCCCTATCGTTACCTTTCTGAAGCAAATTGAAGTGTATTCACAAGAGTACAATAAAGAAACATTCTTGTTCAATTTTCCTTTATCTAATCTACTCTATGCTATTCGCCGACTTATGGATTTAATTTTGTGAGAATTCTCAACTTATCGAATGAATATCTCCATTTCTATTCTCTATCTAACTTACTTTTTACAAATGGAAAAGCAAACGTTTCAAAACGATTATCATGGCCATATACATTTTACACTACAATCAATATCAAATATCTAGAATGTCAACAAACAGAATCAAATTATATGCCTGATTAGTTTACAATATTCTACAACAATTTAAATACCGTATACTTCTTCGCATTTATTCTTGATTTATTAAATAGAACATTCTAAAATATGTTTAAAATTTTAATAAAAGTTTAATTATTATTATTATTATTATTTTATTAAATGCTATCTTTTAATACAGCACTTTTATACTTTAAAAAAAATATTCTAGGATCGTCTTCAATAATGAGTTACGAATTTTTTCGATGGATTTATGTGAATTTTTTTAATCTATAAGTAGATGCACTGTGCAGATATATATTTAAATACCTGGAATTCCACAGCTTAATATTAAAAAAAAATCCAAAATTGCGTAGCTTAGTAAGAAACATTAATTGAATGAATTTTTTCCGATCGAATTATTCATTTTTTTAATAACATTTATAAATTTAAATGAGGGGGACGTTTATAATACTTTGTTTCTATTAATGGAAACTGTGTCCCCCTTTTTTCGAATGAAAAATTTGCATATATTGCTATCGAAATATATCGATATCTTTCTGTAATGAAATTATTACAATTTTTTTTTGTCACCCCCTGTCACGACTGAAGTTATTGTAACTATCTATTATATCATGAGACAGTTTTAGTAATTTATTTCGATGTCAGACGTATATTATATACTAAACCTATGTGTTTTTGACATCATATACATTATGACTAAATAAAAAAAAATAGAAAGATTATTATATATATTATCTACTATTTGGTGACATTTATTGTTAGAGAATTACCATTTATTTACGTTTATTATCATAAATTTCTAATTAATTACGTAACTACTGTATTAGAGAGGAGTGTTGTTAGAAGAAAGAAAAACGTTTGATGTTCTTGCACATAATAACATATATAATAATAATAATCTTCATTAATGTATACAAAACAACACATTAAACACTCTTTAAGTATAGTATATACATCAACATGTGTAACAGTATAATATACAACTTCATGTCTATCTTTATCAATCTATAATTAATTATATAAATATTTAACAGAAAATAGTTGATGAAGAATAAAAATCTTATATGTTCTCCCAAATAATATTAATTAGTATATATAAAACAGAATTAAATAAACGTGAAAGATATTTTAACAATACGCTTTATCTTAAATACATTTAATTTTATATTAAAAAAACATTTAAATTTTAAAGTTAAAAGTGCAGTTTACTGTTAAATTTTAAGTTCAGTTGTTACTTTAATGTTAAACATATTGAGAAAAGCATAATTAAAATTAATTGAAATAGGAGATATTTTCCCTCAGAATAAAAATAAAATTTTATAGTTTTATTTTTAAATTTAGGGCAGAGTTACATAAAAATCAATTTCTCTTCTATCTTCTTATTCTTTACCAAAACCATTTTTTTCCTTTAGATAAATAAATATTCAAGTGGAAGCACTTTAATGCCTTATAAAATTATTAATGCTGTAATAATGCATTGCATTAAGCAGACATTACATTTTAGAAAAGTTATTCAATATTTTAATAGTATTTTTCACTCTTTTTTTAACATTGATATTCATTTTATAATTCACGAATAATTTTTTTAAGTGTCGTTCTCACTATAAATATTATAAATGTACCTTTACTAATCATTTATGAGCTTTTTCTATATCTCAATTTAAAAATGAAAGAAAATACGGTTCGAGAACATTAAAGTTACAAATTTTTGACATAATTATGTTGAAACTTTTGAGATAAAGAGGGATAAAAAATGCCATTCAGTCCCCAAGAGATATATAATTTAATTGTTTGAAAGTTCTTGTCATTGATAGAGTATAGTTTTTTTTTTAATCTATTGAATGGTTCTTCAGGATTTTTTATATTAAAAAAATAACATAATCTGCTGTTAATTAACAATAAAAATTTTCGTAAGAGTTATAATTAAAGTTTATATATATATATTTTTTTTTAAGACTTATAAATCCTTTGTTAATTATGTTTANTTTCTTAATAAAATTTTTGTTTATATGTGAAAAAATTTATAACAAAAATATTTTCATAATCCAATTTATAAATAGCATTACACGTATTTATAAAGTAGAAAAAAACGCATCAAAATACTTTTCATTTTTCCTACTAATAGCGTTATATCGATCCGACTAAAACATTTAATAGTCTGGATAAATAATAGTGTTTTGAAATAGATTTTCTGTGAAGTAAACTACTGATTAGAATGAAGAAAATCATGAAGCAACACTTCTTTAAAAGAAAAAAAATTCCTTATAAATTATGAGAAAATTTATCTTAAAAATTCTATTATAAATAATAATAAAAGTTAATTTTTTGACTTCATAATTTTTATCCATATGTCAATAACATATGGTTAAGAATTTTATGTAACAAGAGTTCATGACCCTGTATTAAATCTTTCTCTTTTTTTTTTTCCTTTCCCTCGTCTCCCCCTATCGTTACATATTATATATATATATATTACACACATTTTATTATTAGCCAAGAAATTTTATCTCTTAGTGAATAAAGAAAATATTTTTAAGGAAATTATATGTCAGTGTTTGAGAAGGAGAAGAAGACGGAATATAAGTTTACATCCTGAATATTTTATCTTTAAAAAAATGAAGAAGAAAAGAAGACATAAAGCGCAATAAAATAAATCATAAGTTATGTTTTTGAAAGATTTTTGCCCCAATCAAAGAAATTCCTTTCTCTGACAGAAAGAATTATCTTTCGACACACTTGCCTGTCACATCCATTGAGTATAAAGGACTTCTGTAACTTGATTCAATCCAAATACTATTAAAGTGATGTTTTTTTTTTATTATTGCCAATAGTAGTGCCGTATTTAGTTGTTATTATACTCCTCCTCTGCGTCATTCGATACATTAGTTTGGCATTCATTTAGATAGAACACATTCGAAATTAGAAACATTACTCCAGTAGAAAAGTTTTCTCGGTAGTCGCACACATTTTATGTGAAGTTTCTCACATATCGTATGAAGAGTAAAGTAGTTTCGATCTACTTAATGGATTTCTCAGCGAAAGAAGATCTGTAAGTATAAAAGTTTTATCATAAAAATGTATATCTCTGTGTTATTTTGATATCTTCTCTGCTTGAGATTTTTAATGATACAAATTAGTTAGAAATTGGAGTTTTTTTAAAGGAAAAAAATTCAGATGTTTACTACATCTCTTAAGCTTTGAATATTTTACTAAAAATTCTACTTGTTATTAATTTTCAATTATTTCTGACATTTTTAAAAAGTAGATGATAGAATTACGTTTAAAAATTTTAATGTATTTTATTTTAATTTAATAATAATAAAAAATTTTTAACAACTTTAAAATACGAGAAAATTAAAAATATAAAATAAATTTAAGTGATGCAAATTATGAATGACATTGTGTAGAATTTTGTAATATTATAAAATAAGAGAAAAAAAAATTGCTGTACATAAAAAAAAATTTTTATAAATTTTATATATACATAAAATATTAAATTTATTTTATAAAATTATTTTAGGAAAATCTGTAGCGAGAGAAAAATGTTACAAGAACTCGCACGCATGGAATTTATGAAGATACGTTTGACATAAGGGTGAAAATATAAATTGTTTCATAGTGTAACTTTATGGAGATCCATAGGATGAAATTTTTTATAAATTATCCTCTACATAAGATAGTTTTGAGGATCTTTAAGTATAGGAGATTGAAAAATTTCATTTTCTTTGGTGATACTCTTCATGCAGATTTGTAACCTCTAGTATGAAAAATATTACTATGTTTTAAATAGAAAATCACTGTAGTAGAGATCGGTAGCATGTAAAATATATTTTAAAAAGTTATATTATATATATAAAAGCTATCTTCTAGAAAATATTTTATAGCTACAGCATCTAGTAAGAAAATTTTAGATTGTCTCATACGAAACGTTTTATAGTAATTTATATCGGTAAAGGTGAAAGCTATTTACACATTTTTCTTATTGGCACTTTACTTGGATTGACAATAAATTTTATTGAAAAGTTTTATTGTAAGTGGAGAGAATTTTTTTATATTATTATTATTATTATTAGTTACTATCTAGAATATGTTATTCATTTTATTTTGTATATTAGGTTATAAAATAATATTTTATGATTTTTAAATGTTAAATAAGGTGTTTATTATGTAAATTATTATGTTTAAATTAAATTTTAATTCGTAGAAAAGAATTCATTAGATTTACAGTCGATCCCCGTATAAGATCATTGATTATTCCGTTTTAGGGGAGACCGGGGCAACTTCGGCATGCGGGGCAAGTTTGTCAAGCGCTTTTTTTAAAAAACAAATTAAAAGGAGACTTTGGTTATAGGTTAGGCAGTTGTGTTTTATTGGTGGCTTGTTGAGTGTAGTGTTTTTATTGTTCTCCAACAAGCGTAGTTGAATTATCAAGCAAATTTTCATTTTCGTTGAATTCCATATAATATTTTTTTTCCATTTATATTGAATTGGCAGGTTTTGTTATAATTCCATGATAACGAAAGTTACTTTTCCTGTTAGAAGGATGTAACTTCAA
>NW_019384984.1:166964-171517 GCF_000671375.1 Centruroides sculpturatus | reverse complement strand
CTAATATATAGACAAAATATATTTTTATTTAAGTAATTATAATAAAAAAGCATAAATATTTTTTTAATAATTTATAGAATAATAATTAATTATCAGATAATTAAATATTTTGAAATTTATATCAACCTTTATCACATTATTTAAAATAAATGTAAAATTTTAATTAAATTTTGCTTTATGAATTATGAATAACCATAAATTTAATCATTTAATTAGAAGCTTTTTTCTCTTAATAATTTACAAAATATCTATTTATCATATTTTTTTTTATCAAATATTCTCATTTATGAAGGTTTTTTAGTAGTATAACTTATAATAAATCAAAATATAATAGGATATTTAGTAATTATTTATAGCAGCTATATTAAACTTTTAGTGATATTAATAACTCGTAGAGTGATTTCGTTTTTTTATTCGCCTGTCTATATAAATGTCCGCAAGATTTTTATGAAACTAAAATAGATATAGAATTAAATTTTCAACAATTGTTATTGACGTAACATCTTCATATAATTTTTTACATACGAATTTCGAATTTCCAGCTATTTTAATAGAAATTTTAGATATTAAAGTGGTTAAAAAAATTAAAATTTCGTGTTTTTTTAGCATAAATATATAGAAAATTCTTGGAAAATTGATAAGAAAAATGTAACGTGAGCATTCATCCTCCTACTATCAATTTAGTACGTATAGAACCTATACAAAAATTTGATAATGAAAATGAATATTCGAATTATAACCGAAATTCATTTCTATAAATTGAATTTGTCAAAATAAAAATTCATTCAATCTGCCAAAATAATAGGTATTAAATGATGTAACCGCTTCTATATAGGTTAACACACACAAAAAAAGTAATATCTATATATAAAACTTCAGCTATTAATTTAAAAAAAAAAGAAACAAAGAAAGTTCCAGCAGACAATTCAACCAAAAATTCGCTAACATATATAGATTCTTAGATCTATATAATATCTATTATTATAGTAAGAGTTCCGTATCGAATTTTACCATGTAATGGCTGTTGAGCCAAGTATTGATCTATTTGAGAGATACTCATATTTTATTAGCCAGTTTTATTGTAAATCTTTAAAACTGGATAATGATCAGCGAACTAAATTTTCTCTCTTTCTTCTTGATAAAAATTTTAAAAAAATAAAATAAAATACAAATAAAGAAAAATTCTTTTGTGAGATAGAAGTGTTCTTTTGTAATAGATAAGATTAAACATTAATTATCTTTCGAACTTTTTAAATTGATATTAGTATTAACTATTTTTCTTTTAATTAAAACTTGGAATCTGTACTTTTTCTCAACGGACTAGACAGATGAATTAACGATTCTTAACTTCTATGTGAAAAACATTTAATGAAATTCGAGTATCGATCACCTGACTCAAATGGATGAGAATAAATATAAAATTATTTATTCCTCTTGTAATTTTGTTAGTGATGCGATTTTAATTTAGAGAATTCTTAATTAGTTTCATTGAATTCGGTTCATTTATTAAACATTTAACAATAGTTTTTCTTTAATTCAGTGACGTCGATAATATATATCCCATGTTACAAGTATAATGAAAAAAAAAGCAGCTTAAAACTCATCTAGGATTTAAATTCATGTTTTTATATTTTAAAAAAAATAATTAATTTCGTATNTATTTTAGAGGGAGGAAAAAAAATTGATTTGTCACTTCTAATTCTTCCTTTTCTGACAAGGAAAATAATTTGAAAAGCGTGAATTAAAATAAATATTTGAATAAAATCCTAAATAGATATTTTTAAAAATTAACTTTTATTAAAGGAAATTAACACAAAATTAAATGTTAAAAAGAAATAAATAAAAAACTTCTTATTCAATTCTTTCTAAAATCATTTAAATTAAATGAGTAATAAAATGAGTTTTCTCTTCAAATCTTTACATTTAAATCTAATTAAATTGGTAACAATATAAGCGAAATTTCTTTATATATTTATATGCATATATTATTTTTATATGTAATTAGAAAAATCTTATATATAAAACTATCTCATTTTAACAGAATTCAATTTTAGAATTGGACAATGTCCTAAAATTCTTCAAAGTTTAAAAATCAATAATAATGGAGAGAAAATGAGAGTTCATTGTTCTCTTGATGCAGATATACAATACTCCTGGAAATGATCTGCACATTTACAGGTAATTCGTGTACTTTATAGTATAATTAATATTCTTTGGCACTCTAAACATTCAGAAGTTTCATGTAAGATAATAATTCCCTAATTAAAATGATTTTAATTAATATTAAAAAATATCTGAATTTTTATTATCGTTTATTTACTTTTTTTTCCTTAACAAAAAACTCATCTCTATACAATACTTGTAATTATATTATTTCCAAAAATTATAAATATTTATAGATTAAAAAAAATTATTCTGATGTAAATTTATTGTAGGAAACGTTTAAAAGTGATGCTACATAATATCATATCTTAAACAATTGTATGTAACTGTGTAAACACAAGATAATATTCTTCATACATTTTAAAGGGAATATAATTATAATTTAATTAAATATAGGCCTTTTAATGTCATATCATACATAAAAGTAATTAATTTATATGCAAAGTTGCACTCGTGTATAGGTTCTGTTGATGTTATTGGTGCCCTTCTTAAATCAGTTTTAAGGTGTAAAATATAAAATTCTATGTTCTATAACATTGGTTACCGTGTTATACATCTACATTTCAATCGATTTAAAAATTATCGCAAATAAAATGGTATCGAAAATTGATCTGATGATAAAAAAAAAATCATCTGATTATTTTTTATATGTTCGAGAAAATCATTGGAACTCGTATGTTTCTGATATCTTCAAGAATGGACTTTGGCATTGATGTGAAACTGATAAACATAATTAAAGAAAAAAATAGAGAAAATTCTTTATTTAATTCTAATAGTAAACATTTAAAAGACATTAAACTAAATAAATTCAATTTTAATTAGCTATTTTACTATCGAACAAAATAATGATATGTAATTATTTTATTTTTTCGACTTTGAAAAAGAGATAAAATTAATTAATTTTTTTCTTCATTTGTATAATTTTCTTTTAATTTCTGATATTTAAAATACGAAGTTAAAAGAACTTAATTGAGTTTCTAATATAATTGTTTTTTTTAAGTATAAATATACACAAACTTTGAAGAGGTCAAAAAAAAAAAACCGAAGACATTAAGAAAAGAAAAATCATTCAACAATCAACATAACTTATGTAAGGATTTAAGATAACTTCATTTCTGTAAATTCCTGTTACCATTGTCGGATTGTCTTTACAGATTAGTATTTTTCTTTAACATTCTTGTTTCGTCGGAGAGTTTCTAATGACTGTCAACCCGATCGATAATGTCAAGTAACAGTATTGGATTTTGTTCTGGTCACTCGGTATTCTTGCTTTTCTAGCTACAAATTGGCTCCTAACATAAAAAAAATCGACTGCAGATATATATTTATTATCTTCTATAATAAATTTCACACTATATATAGGCTATATATAATTCTTTTGCCATATTTACATAAAAAAAAGTGAAGAGAGGTTGAGTTTAATTACATTAACTGTAAGTAGAGTTATGACGAGGTTGAAGAAAAATATGTAAAAAAAAAAATAAAATCAAAATGAAAACTTCCCGTCGATACTATAAAAAGAGACAATANTATTCTCTTAATTTAAATAAATAAAAATAAAAATAAGAAAAAAAATTAACTTAATTAATTAAATATCCTTTCGTTTAATAAAATTATCCACGATTTATACATTTTAAGAAGTAATGAAAATGACAAAATGAATTTTCTATCTATACTTAAGAAGATTAACCATTTAGATAATTTAAGAGGATTAATAAAAGTCTGTTATTAATATTCTACACTTCAAGAATCAAACTAAGACAATGATAATGTAATTTTATTACATATTGGCTAAATCCTTGAAAAATATTTTATAAACTTATTGAAAAATTGAATAGAAGAAAAGAGTTTTGTTTTTATTTTAGTTTAGGAATTCTATGAAGGGTTATTGATGCCATATCAACTGTATTTTTATAGGTATATATACAAAGTGTACAGATGAAGGGGCTGCTGCTGATTGATTTTCGATAATATGATCAAATATCAAAGTTTCGGTGAACATTTTCAATCGCTATCGAAGAAAAAAAAAGGCATTCGGATATAATAAGAAAATATTCAATATGCAAATGATCATATTTAAAATAAAAAAATAAAAATTCTTCAATTTTTCAATGCATATATTTTATACTTAATTACTCCCAAAATGTCTTTAAAAAAATAAAATTTTTTTAATGTATCAATAAGAAAATCGACTTTTAAAAATTTTATTCAACTTTTGTATGCATTCACTTGAAAATTGATAACGTTTTTTTATTATTTTTATGAAAGAGTACTTACTCTTTGTTTATAAAACATATAATGTATAGGCCTAAATATGTGTTATATAAACTTAGAATAAGTCGAGTTTATTTTATGTTTAATATATAAATATATATATGAATATTTTTTAC